>NC_064408.1:23037500-23292500 GCF_023375975.1 Astyanax mexicanus | reverse complement strand
TATAGGTACATAAATAAATGAATAAATACATTTCTTTTTTGTATATTTATTTATTAATTTATATGTGCATTTATTTATGTCAACATTTATTTATTTATTCATTTATTAATTTCAACATTTATTTATTTATACTTATGTCATTTTTGGTCCTCTATAGTAAACGCGCCTGCTTTCGTTTTTCACACTGCTGACCTGCCGTGCAGTTACAGTGTCTGCTCACAACTTCTCACTATACACTATAGTGATGCCTTCTCTGCTATAGAAACAAATATTCCCAACTTTTCCACTGAGAAAGTAATAATATGCGCCGAAACTGCGGCGCGCTTTCACTGCCTCCATTTCAACAAGGTAGTGATCACATCCTTATCAAAAGGATCAGGAAAAGAGGTTTGATCACTTTTTACTAATTTCTGACCATATGTTTGCTCTGTTTTTGGGAGATTTGCGAAATATGCGCTCTCATTTTGACAGCTGTATAGTTGAAAATAGCGCCACCGGAAGCGTCGAAGGAACAGACATGCACAGTAGCTTTGTTATTGTTTTCCTCATTGAAACAGTCTATACATCATTTATTGCAGTCTTGAATGGGATTCCCATTGGATTACTTTTTGGATTACTGTTGTTAAATGCTGCCCAGTCCAAAACTTCATCCTTTTTAAATGGTTGAATTTCAATTAAATGTTTTTGTCAATTTGGTGCTGCTTTAATGTGAAAACTGTATGTAAATGAATTATGAGGTGTTACCTCAGGCTGGCTTGGAAACGCCCACACTTGTTATAAGTTATGAGGAGTTATCTTGTGACTGAGGTTGGAGACTGGCCTGTATTCTTATGGTAAGACAACATGAATTGGAAGGTCAATCAATGCTTGTTGGGCAATGCAAAGTGGAATGGGTATTAAACCTTTCCCGATGGTGTCATGTGTGTACCAGGAACATATTAGGCATTACCACCCTTTGTCTGGGTGAACAGAAATCACACACAGTATTTTTTGGACTTAAAGTACTTTAATTTTCCCTAAAATTGTCAGTGTGCCTTATAAAAGCATTTTACAAGTCAGGTTGTAGGGCGCAGTAAAGCCACTCCTTTGAAGTGCAACATTAAACAGTTTTTGTCACGTTTTACAGCAGTATTAGCATTACCTGCTATCAGCCTGTAGTCTGTTGCTAACCCCAGCTAGCATTGCTGGAGCAGTATTAGCATTGCCCACTAGGCACTAGTCATTCGGGCGTTCAGAGGTAAATATTATCAGCCTGTAGTCTGCTGCTAACCTCAGCTAGCACTGCTGGAGCAGCATTAGCATTACCAGCTAACCGTGCTAGCCATTTGGCCTTTTAGAGGTGAGTATTACCAGACGGTAGCCTGTGCATTTACCATGTTAAAACAAGCTACGTGGGTTGAACCGTTAATATCTTACTGCTAATATCGCCCAGGTTTACTGGAACACTCAGGATTCCTCAATGTAGTGCTGTCAGGTGGTAGTAGCATTTAGCTGCTAATGCTAATGCTTCAGCCTTAGTGGAAATCTGGAAATCTAAGCATACTGTAAATAAACGGAAGTGCTTTGCTCACTCAAATAAACAGTTTTCATAAGATAAATCTGTGTAGATTAACATCCAGTGCTGGTTTTACTCGTCTGACTTGTTTGAAACTGTTTTTTAAGAATTACAGTTTTGTGTACTTTACTTAACTTAGCTTTACAGGTCTTGCCCCACAGCAGCGAGACCGGCTAAATTAGAAGGGAAACATGGCAACACCCCTGTATCTAACAAGTGCCGCTTAAAATGCGCCTTATAATCCGGTGAGCCTTGTGTATGAAATAGACCAGAAAACAGACGTTTATTGATAGTGAGAAGGCCCCACATGCATGTCCTACAGGTCAGTGCAGCGTTCATTAGCCTCAGTGACCAAAAGTCATAAGACCCAATAAATGGGACAAAGTTATTTACTTGTAAATGATCTTTAAAGAACCATATACATCTTTTTACTAAATAACCCTTGAGGAACCCTTTTCAGGAGTGTAGTGAAGACATTTGAAATACAAAACATACAAAACACACCCATGGGCACACACACTCTCACATATACACAGGGTCAGGTAACAGCCAGGCACTCTGCAATCGATGCGGTGGCTTTTGGGCCTCTAGGAGGTCTATAAATTGTGAAAGTGCAGAAGTGGCTGATATCATAAACTCCTTTCCTAAACTCCCTGTGATTAATTTCCCCCAAACCATCACTTCACAAAGACCAACAAAGGCTGACGTAGAAGATTATAGCCAAAAGCAGCACACACTGTAAAAAAATGGTTTGTCAGTTCAGCATAAAAAATGAACACATGTGGTAACAAGCAGTTTAACTGGTTTTATTCAACTCAGAAGCATGCTTTGAATGAAACAATGCAAAGCTAAATACAGGCTAGCTGAATAAAAGTGGGGTTTTACATCAATCCGACCTCAAAAACAATTTTGAACCAACTTTTGACCTGTTTATTTAGTTTGTCCCATTTTTGAGCTGCACTCACTAGGCAAAATAACCAGAGTTTACCCCAATTGACGTCATCTAAAAAATGGGCATCTAAAAAAATGGTAATATCTGTATGTCAAACATCTCTGTAAAATGTCTTACAACAGATACACTTTTCTTATGACACATGGATGCATTGTTGCCTATTAAAAATCATGTCATTTTTTCTTTCCTTTTATAGTTGAGGACATTTAACCCACTCTGAATTCACTCTGAAAGTCCTACCAGGCGGGATTCCGTTTAAGGGAGTTACCGTTTATAACTCAATATTGCCCTCCACATAAAACAGGTCAAAACCGGTTTACGCTGCCATCTCTGCTTTGTTCTTTTCTTCCTCCTCTATGACTGGTGAAAAAAGTACAATAATAAAGATGCCATTTAACCATGCAAGCCAAGGTTTTATATGGAATCATTGATTATCTTTCCTTTAATGACTAATCACTTCTCTCAAACTTTATTCTCTCTAAAAGTTATTCTAATTTTCAAGTTTCAAGTTTTTGTTTTCTTGAGTAACTTGAGAAACATAAATCCTATTAAGCCAGTAACTGTTACACAATTCTAAACTAAAACTTCATGTACACTATATACATGGGTTGGACAATGAAACTGAAACACCTGGTTTTAGACCACAATAATTTATTGTACCGACGGACAGTTCTGGTGGAAACAGGAGAGTTGAGGTGCACATTGAATTCTGCCGTAATTTTGGGAAGCCGTGGTTTTATGTTTTTTGGATACAATCTGGCTTAGCACCCGAACATCCCTTTCAGACAGCTTCCTCTTACAGCGTCCACAGTTAATCCAGTTGGATGTGGTTCGTCCTTCTTGGTGGTATGCTGACATTACCCTGGATACCATGACTCTTGATACATCACAAAGACTTGCTGTCTTGGTCACAGATGCGCCAGCAAGACGTGCACCAACAATTTGTCCTGTTTTAAACTCTGGTATGTCACCCATAATGTTGTGTGCATTGCAATATTTTGAGCAAAACTGTGCTCTTACCCTGCTAATTGAACCTTCACACTCTGCTCTTACTGGTGCAATGTGCAATTAATGAAGATCGGCCACCAGGCTGCTCCAACTTAGCCATGAAACCTACCACACTAAAATGACAGGTTTTTCAGTTTCATTGTCCAACCCCTGTATATATACAGTATATAGATACCCCATAGCAACCCCATAGCAACTGATTTAGATACCATAGTAACCACTTAGCAACACCATAACAACCACCTGGTAACCACTTTGCAACACCAAATTAGTACCCCCCTGGGATCTTGTTGTGCAACCACTATGTATTTTCTACAGCAAATCTACTTGTATACATTTATTTTTTGAGTTGCTTGGTTAAAATATGGGTGGTGTTGCTCATAATGCTCATCATCTTTTACAGTTTCTGTCAAACTCTTACCAGTGACTTTTTAAAATGCAAAAAAACAAAAATAAAAAAAAGTACTTAATATATTTGCAAACTAGTTAATTTAACTTTTTTTTGTTTGTTTTTAAGGATGACACATTTGACAGTATTGTTTGTCTATGAGATTTTATTTATAATTAATAGATTGACACAGAGTTTGCAAGCATTCATGTAAGTACAGTAAATGTCCCTTTTATAATAAAGGACAGTTAGCAATAGTTGGTTAATATAGTTACAGTATCACTCACCAGGTCCATCTCACTTCCAAAGTAGGTAAGACAGTTCTATAGAACATTTAATAAGAACATTCAAAGTAAAGGGGTGTGTGGATTTTTTTTCAGTCCCAAGAAACCAGTCTGGCAATGGCTAAAATTAGCAGTCTGTTTATTCATCGGCATGCCATGCAGTTCACATTTCTAAACACCTTGAGGCAGGAATGGACAACAGCAGTCTTAGAGAAGTGTTCTGCTCTAATATGACCTAAATAGAGTATACCTTTGATATGTTTCTTCAGGCCTATCCAGACCCAGTGCTGAACAATACTGCCTTTACCTGTGTGAAGTGATAAAATCATTTGATTTCATGTGAGTGAGAAGAGTCTACAGGTAAGAATAAAAGCCGGACGGTACGCGTCCACTGGCACTTTTCTTCAACGCAGGTCGCCGTGCCGGATCTCTTGGCTCGCCGCGTGTGGGCGTGTCCGTAACGTTTTTGAATTCAAATGAAGCAACAGATGTAGTCAATCATAAGTTTAATATTTTACCTTTTTAGTAAACTTCACTGTGATCTATAGTTGTATAAATCCATATTCCGCCATTTTAAGCCTCTCTTCTGTGTTTAAAAGGCGCCTGTTCTGTGTGTGTGAGGCTCGTCTGTGTGTGGTGTGGCAGCCTGCTGTTCCCTGATTGGCTGGACGCAGCGCGGCGGCCGGATTCATTTGAATAAAGTTGAGATCTGTTCAACTTTCCTGCCGGAGGGCGGGGCTGCGCTCAACGCAACGCAACCCAGTATGCACCGCGGCATGCGGCGGCTCTCTCCATTGAAATGAATGGGATGCGTCGGGGCTTAAGTGCCAGTGGACGCGTACCGATAGAAACTGTGTGCACATTCCTAGATAGACCTAGATAGCTGAAGGATGACACACTTTACTGAAGCAACCACAGTAGTTAGAAGTGGCCTATAAATGTCCGGTGAAGATGGTGAAGTTTATATTTAGATATAATTTATGTATAGAAAAATGCCCTGATTATCAATTGAACTGCATGTTTGAAATCAGAATTGAGCAAATGAACAATAAAATAAAACCCTGTCCCCTGACTTTTGACACAATCATTCCCTCCCACTGCACTGTCCACTGTCTATGGTGTATTCCCAGTACACATGTGACACTGTGGATCAAGCAATGTTGAATGTTGAATTGAATTAAAAACTTAACCTATACCATGTCTCTTCCATAATGACAGAATGTATATTTATTGACCTTTAGCTAAATATTAGCTAAATTAAGAGCTTAGCTAACTTAAACAAATTTTGCAAATGCCCAATTGAACCAATAACTTTCATTTTTTAAAAGCATCAAAATGTGAGAATTACTCACATTACATCTTGCTCCTGGGCACCCCCTAAAGTACAACTGTAATTCAAACTTAATTCAAATTTAGGTCATCACCAAGGGACAAGCTTTTCACATGCATTTTTGGACAAGATAAGATAACCTTCTGACAAAACTGTCACTGAAAGTGAAAGAAGCATGCAAACTGTGTGGTGGTAGAAGAATATTATAGGATATTTACATAAATATGACCCATTAACAGAGTTACGAAATTAAGTTTTTTTTTATGTCCAATTTATTGAAATGACATTGTGCAGTTTCTGGTGTGCTGAGTCCAGACTAGCAATGATAGATGCACCATTCTTTCTACTACTGGTCAGTGAGGTATCAAAGTAATATTGAGGCTGACAATTAAGGGGGAAAACTGCTACATAATTATGCTTTAATTAAATAGCTGTGTTTGTGTGATTTGGGCTACAGACTGTGACAAGTATAAAATTGCAGCAGTTTAAATGCACCTTAGTTTTTATTGCTGTAAAATGGCTAGAATGTACCTGCCCTTCCAGTTTGAATAAGAATAATCCAGTTAAATTTGAATAAGAAAGTAAATTCTGTTTCAAGCTCAAGTACGGTAATGCCCTGCAGGGTTTTCACTATTTCTGTCTCTATGCAGTCTGTGTCTTTGCTTTTTACAAAGGAAAACACAGAGGAATAATCTTTGCTGGGTCATTCTGACCCATTGTTCCAGAAAAACAACATGTTACTCCTTGGCATTTGATTATATCTGCTTTTCATTGAAGATGTGTTTACATTCCATTGGTTGACACAAACAGTAGATAAAAAGAGAATCAGTAAGGTGGATAAGTGGCCTCATGACTCTATGTACAGTCTGTCCATAGTTATCATTTATGAAAATGGATGTAACATATGCACTGAATGTTTCTCCAAAATGTTTTTGAATGGAAGCTAATGTAAAATGAGAGTATTTCTATTGTTTTGTTCATTAAGAATTATTTACGCAGTGTACAGAGCTGCTATAGCAGTTAAAGGTGTCCTTCCGCAAAAAAAAACACTTTTTCTTGTTCTTTGTGAAATACTATAGGTCTCTCTGAGTTGTATATGATGCTGCACATGAAACTGTTCCTTAACCTTCATTGTCTGCAGTAGCTGCCTGGGTGGCTTTGCTGTGGCCCAGCCAACAAAACCCCGGGTGGATTTTTACTTTCTGGACCTGGACTACCCACCTCTGTGAGTAGCTACATGTTTACCTAGGATCTCCAGTGGATTTTACATGTTTACAGAGACTCTAAGACTAGGTCAGTGGCTGAACTGCACTTTTCAGGGCATTACACATGTTGTAAAGTAACATATGACATTAAAAAGACTGTTATTAGTGTATAAAAATATCTTTATTTTATCTTTATTTTATTTTTATCTGTCTCGCTGCCTCGCAGTGCTGCTAGCCAATCAGAGGCATGTGTAATCCTATCATTTCTTCCCCACACTCCCCCACCGGACTAAAGCAGCGTTATTCCAGGTCACAAGAGCACTTTTTACCAAAAAAACTGCTCACATGGCATTCATTCTTAATTGAGACCACAACTAGATGGTTAAAATGAATGAAAAATGATGGAATGAGACTTTTAAGACAATATTGAAAAAAAAAATAGAGATGCATGTTTTTCATTGCAATGCAGGTATGTTTACTTTACACAGGCAAATTAAAAATGATTTTTAGTCATGTTAAAAGTTCTTCTAACAAACATTTTTAATTTTGCATCTCAGTTTGTTTAACAATACATACTACAGTGATCCTAAATCATGCTAGTAAATGAGCTGCATCTAAAATTGGTATGATATAGTGGCTTGTTGTTTAGTATTTTCACTTCTTAGCCCTGGAGTTTTGGGTTCAAGTCCCTGTCAGGGTAGTGTTTTCATATTCTTCACATGTCAATGTGGGTTTCCTGTAGTTAGACTGTAAACGTACATTACATAAAGCATACAGCTCTGGAAAAAATGAAGAGACCACTTCAGTTTCTGAATCAGTTACTCTGATTTTACTGTGTATAGGTATATATTTGAGTAAAATTACCAATGTTGTGTTTTATTCTATAAACTACAGAAAACATTTCTCCCACAAAAATAAAAAATATTGTCATTTAGAGCATTTATTTGCAGAAAATTAGAAATGTCTGAAATACCAAAAAGAGCTTTCAGACCTAAAATAATGCAAAGAAACTTCAGAAATCAATATTTGGTGGAATAACCCTGTTTTTTTATCACAGTTTTCATATATACTGGCATGTTCTCCTCCACCAGTCTTACACACTGCTTTTGGATAACTTTGTGCCTCTCCTGGTGCAAAAATTCAAGCAGTTCAGTCTGGTTTTATGGCTTGTGATCATCCATCTTCCTCTTGATTATATTCCAGAGCTTTTTAATTAGGTAAAATCAAAGAAACTCATCATTTTTAGGTGGATTAATTTTTTCCCAGAGCTGTGTAGACCTGAATAAGCAAACAAAACAGCTTGTCAACAAACATTTTGACACTGAACAGAATATGTATTGACAGACAGATGCAGAACTAAATAATGTGAGTTAATGGGCCTGCCTTGATACATATGAGTATATGCAAATCTATAAATAAAACAGGGTGAGAAAATAATGTGCCAAATATTTTTTTTGCACCTGGTCCACCCACCCACACTTCACAGATATAAAAATGTAAATGTTCCATATATTTCCTCTTCCTTCTTTGTCCTGTTTGTTTGACAGGGTGTCTCTGTGTGCAATCATTTCCTTGTGGTGTGTGTGTGTGTGTGTTTGTGTGTGTGTGTGTGCGCATGTGAAAGAGATTCTATTGTAATGAGGTACCTAGCTTGACAGGATTGTCAAACTACAGTGAAGAGAATGAGTAATGACTGACCTTAATCATTAACCTATGCACACACCCACCCTCACACACACACACACACACACACACACTCTCTCTCATCAATTTTCTGGCCTTTCTCTCCCCAGTGCTTTGGTTTTGATTGTCCATCGATGACTTCACACCAATTTCTGTTCCCATGCACATCCAGCTCTTCCTATTTGCTGTTCCCGCTAGTGTCGTCCGTGAGGGAACGGGGAATATTGCAAGTGTCAAAAAGTAATGGAATTGGGCTTCATTCATTCAGGAGATAATGGCAGATTTGTTTTCTACTGCATATGTTTTTTTATTCCCTCTCTCTATCCTTTCTCTATCCTCTATCCTATCTTTTCTTTTTGGCATCGTTTGGTTTAATCTAAATAAACTATGATTGTTATTCCCAGGCCACCGAGGCCGTGACATTTGTTTCTGATTTGCATGCTGGGCGGTGGAGAGGGAAATATCTATCTCATCCACTTGCACACATACATACTTTCCCTCTCTCTCTCTAGCTCACTCACTCCCTGAAACAAAAAGTAGGACAAAAAAGTACAAGCAGAGGCTGTGTTAGAATATCATCCATTTTTATAAGATTATATTTATGTATTTTTTTGCACCAGAACACGATACTGCAGAAATACTTCTATTCTATTTTCTATAGACTAAAGAAAACTACAGAAAACAATAGACGTTACATTTAAGAGTTTTATTCAATAGTTTTATTCAATAATTTTATTCAAGAAAATATTGTCATATGCACAATAAAAAAGCAAGTTACAACGAACAATGAATTCCTACTTACACTTACTTTGTTAATTCTCCACTAACACACAAGCTACTGTACTGTACTGTTTTCTGCTGTAAGTAAAACAAAAACATACAACATAAGTGAAAGTTTACAGTTTAAAGTTAAGTATAAACAGAACTACATACATTTTATAACTATACATAATAGGAATTTTTAGTACTGTGGAAATTGATGTAAAAAAGCATGCCATTAACGTTTCCTGTGCAGTATTTTGCAAACAAACAGCCAAACTAAGAAAACTGAGGGAAAGCTAAAGTTGCTTATTCTGTGACTAGGCTTAATTCCTGTCGAGGAAACTGACCCTAAAAGTATAGCTAGCTATGGCTAACTTAACTAACTAATGACTGCTAACTAGGAATTATCCTAAAGGAACAGTTTTGTGAAAAAAAAAAAGTGAAAATGACACAATTTCAGGTGACCTCAGATCAGGAAGGTTATGGAGACTA
Organism: Astyanax mexicanus; assembly: GCF_023375975.1. Classification (NCBI taxonomy): domain Eukaryota; kingdom Metazoa; phylum Chordata; class Actinopteri; order Characiformes; family Acestrorhamphidae; genus Astyanax; species Astyanax mexicanus. Next base: position 23,282,841 of record NC_064408.1, on the reverse strand, counting down.
GATTGGAGACCATTTTTAAAAAGAAGCAAAAAACAAACTCTGAAACAAATCTCACATTTAGCTAAGACTTTAAGCTGAGTTGGAGGAGAGAGGCTTTTCACAGTTAAGTGTTTTCTGTCCTAAACCACAAAAATACACTTCCTGGTCAAAAAAGTGGCAACCTGGATTCAACTAAGGAAATGATCTGAATGACCAGGTTATTCCATCAATGTATTTTTTCTTCCCTGATGACACGAGCATATTCCAAGATCACAATGTCAGGATTCATGGAATTGTGAAAGAGTGATTCAGGGAGCATGAGATCATCATTTTCACACATGGATTGTTCACCACAGAGTCCAGACCTTAACCTCATATAGAATCTTTGGGATGTGCTGGAGAAGACTTTGAGCAATGGTCAGACTCTACCATCGTCAATGCTGCTGCAAGATCTTGGTGAAAAATTAATGCAAAGCTAAAAGCGGTCCAACAGAATATTAGAGTGTATGACCTTTTTTTTTGTAGCTGCTTTTTTATACATCCATTGTAGATTTGGTTCCAACAGATTATATAAAGTGTGTGGATAAGTATTTACTTTTAGTTTTTATTAGCAACATTAGCCTCATAGTTTCAGCACTAAATGAAAAAAGCAACTTGGTCAATTGATTACAAGTTAGATTTTTCATTAAATTATTCATTTAAAATTTCATGGCTGAACCTGAGGGTCTAAATCAGCAAATTACTACCAAGACAATATGCCCATGTGGGACCAGGATGGGTAAAACATGGGCACATATCTGGGTTGTACATTGCACATGGGGTCTAGAAGCCCAACCTGGTCCCAGTAACAATACATGGTGCTACTTTAAAATAAGGCTCCTTTATAAAGGGGTTGTAAATAGATTATAAAGGTGTTTTAATGGTTATAAATTAAGTAAATACTTTAAAAACATTAAAAAGCACTTACAACACATAAATGGAAAGAACAAAGTGAAAATAACTTTATCTTATTTAAGAAAGTTTAGTAATTTAATATGTTATTGTAGTTCAATTAATAAAGTTATTAACAAAAATGTTAATGCTGACTGACGAAAAGGACAAAGTAAGATTTAGAAAGGTTTAACAGTATAAATGAATGTGCAATTACTATTTGATACATCACAGGCCACTGTTGCCCTTCATATTTACGTGTTATAACTGCTTATTGATGGCTTTTAACCTAATTAATAACCATTAATAAACTCCTCTTTACACTATTTATGTGCCCATTATAAAGGAGCCTTGTTTTAAAGTGGCACCCAATACATATACAAACCCACAAACTCCCAGCTCGTGCTTACTTGCAAATCACAGAGCCCACATTCCTTAAAAATGAACCCTAAAATACCATATCAGCTGGGTAAATGCCATTTTCCTTATTTCTCCACAGCTTTTATATACAGTATTAGCAAGTCACGTCTTGTTAGCAGCCTTGGTTTAGCACAAAAATGCAGACATCACTGAATAAAATCTAATTACAGGGATTTTTTCTTTTACACACTTTTTATAAGCACTTCTATTTCCAAGCATGTGACCCAGAATGTTCTCTATGGTGAAGAAAACTATTTTAGCTAGCATGTGAAGAATGCTACGTATGTACATCCTTCTGAGGTTTTAGAAGCCTTAAACAGGGCTCAACCTGCTCCCGAGCATTATAGCATCTGCTTAGCAGGCCAGGAATCCTCAGCATGCACGGAATTGTCATCAAACGCCTCCTTAAAGGACATAAACTGTGCCTTAAGTTCACCAACACACATTTTAAATATACTGAATTTGCATGCCCTGCTGGAGAAATCATACTGTGTGGCTATGGGACTATGAAATTTAAAAGGTGACATACGTATTTTATACTTTTATACATTTTGTGTATTTCAATTAAATGTATCTGACTTTTGTTAAACTTGAACTTGATTAAAAAAATGGAATAATGCATAAGTAAAAAATGTTAACAATGCTTTTGTTGTGTTTTGTGTTACTTAGTAATAGTAAAAATGGCTGTTGAACAAAAAAAAAAAAAAAATCAGTAATCAGTGTTCCATGATTTGACTGAATCTTTCACCTCTGGCCTAAATGTGAAAATTTGGGATCTGTTGTTATTTTAAAATGTATTTTTTTCACGCACAAGGCAAAACATATAACATCATTGTTAAAATATATATTTTTTCAATTATGCCATTTAATAGTTTTTCACTTTCACATCAAAAGTATTAAAATTCTAATATACAAAATGCAAATTCAAATTCACTTATGTCAGCTTTTAAGCTCTATAGTGAAGGACAGCACCTGAACATGTCAATCAAATGTATTACTTTGGCTCTGCATTTATAGAATGTAAATAATCATTAAATGACATGGTTATATAGTAATACTATATAACAACACTTTAAGTAACACATTTTTTTAACTGTATTGACAAAAGGGCACTTAGAATAAAGTGCATTTATTAAATTATATACTATAAGTGTTTTGAAGGTTACTTTTCCAGGCAATTTTGCTTATTGTCCCTGTTGTACAAAAACCTAGAATTTTGTACATTTATATAATTCTGGACCATTTCTGTTGATCCACATTACGCACATTATATAAAAAATTCAAAAATATACAAGGAAATACAAGGTTTTTGTGTGTTTATAGAAGGTGTTGATGCTATTAACATATGGTAATCATTTTTTAAATACAGATAAATACAGATTTACCTGTAAATCATAGAAGCATGTTTGTGTGAGGGGGGGGGGGGGGTGGGTTGTTGTTGGCTGCTAAATGTAACTAAATAGTAACTTGAAAGTGACTTAGTTACTTTTAACATCAAGTAATCCAAAAAGGAGTAATCAGTAATCTGATTACTTTTTTAAAGTAACCATTACTGCTGCTGAATCACGCAGTGATTGTTTGGAGGAGCTGCACTTCAGCAGCAGAGCAGGTTGAGGAGAGTCCGAATGCCAGAGCGGAGCGAGTAAACACAGGAGGAGCAGCTATGCCAGCCATGAATGGAATGAGCACTAAGCATGGAAAACAGCTTGCCCTTTTATTGCACAAGCCAAGCACTCTGTGATATAAAAGTGAGGGGCAGAATGAAGATAAAATAGAGGTGACTGCTTCAATTCACACTCAGGATCCTTCAGATGAGTCTATAAGAGACTGGAGAAGATAAAGAGAATAAGATAGGGAGACAGGCAAATCGAAGTGCTCTTGGGTTTCTTTTCATCTTTCGTAATAAAAATCAGACCCTTATTTGATCTCAGGTCAGTGTGATTTATAATGAGACTTTTATTAAAATGCTGGAAGTCCTCTCTCAAGAGGTTTGTCGAGTATGTTGATAATAAGACTTAGATCAAGGGTTTCAAGGGTTTGCTTCTAAAGTCCATTTAAATCATTTTTACCATTTTCTTTTACTTTTTCTTGCAAAATATGTAGTTAATAACACAGGCAGATGTGCTACCATTATATAACTTTGCATAATAAATTATTTCACAATTATTCACTTTTATTAGAGAAAGCTAAACATTTTTTTATTGTGTTTTTATTATTATTTTCTCTTTATAAGCAAAATGCAGTTGTGACACAGTAGTTAGATAGAACAGGGTTGTGTTATTAATAACAGGGTTACTGGTTTGACCTGTGACCACATAGCTGCCACTGTTGCACCTTTAAGCAAGGCCCTTAACCCTTAAGCAGTAGGAGCATTGTAGGATTGTTTTACAAACAGGGATATGCAACAAAAAAAAAAAAAAAAAAGAAGAAATGGTTTTATTTGAATTATAAGGAAAGTAAAGTAAGGAAGTAAGTTACAGAAATAGTGTACACTTGGTTTGTCAGTGGTTCTTTTGTAGAGATACACTCCGAAGCTTATTTCTTATTATACTTAAGCCTAGTTTTCAGGGACTACTACAGAGACTTCTGTGTAAAATGATTGGGGCTATTTGTTGGTTACAAAGTGTTTCATGACATTTGTTAAGAGGTTAATGGATTCTTTATGTGGGTGAAAAGTATTAACATATATTTCAGTACTAAAACCCTCTTTTTTAAGTCAGTTTGCCAGTTTTCCGTGACTATCACAGCACGTTTAATGAGATCTAGACCCTGCTCACAGCTTGTTTCTTGAAAATTGAAGGAATACAAACTGTAACTTGATCAATTTTGAATCACATGCCTTAAATTATTTTCTTTACAATATCAGCTTCAAAAATATCACTATGATATTCTACTGACTTTTTCTGGTGACAGTTAAGTATTCCCAAGAAGTTACAGTATTTGTGTAAAATCATGCAGTATTACTCTAGTGTGACAATACACTTCTTTCACTTTCAGTGACAGTTCTGTATCCCTCAGCTTGTCCAGAAATGCATGCATAAAGCTTCTCCTTTTACTTTTCCTGACAGTAGGGGAGCCCAAGAGCAAGAAATATTATAATACTGCTCTAATGAACCTGTCAGATTTACTTTTTTTATATCCCTGGTGTGTAACATGAAAAGCATCTCAATCAAAAATACAACTATTTCTCTTACTTTTTTTCTGTTCTATAAATACAAAAGCACCTGGGCCACAGTTAAAGCTGCTCTAAACTCCTACTTAAGAAAATGAAGTTCATTTTAACTGCTGGTGCTCAATCTGTGCTCAAATTTTCAAAGTGATTTTAATCCAAATAAGTAATTTAATGCCAAGTGTAAACAATAAACCCTCCATTTATTCCCATTATTATGTTAGTGCATGGTCATATACTCTTAAATCTGCAGACACTTTACTTGCTTTACAATTTATCCCAATTTTCTTAACTACTGTGTTATTGCCAACTCCCACCCACTAGCCAGGATTGAATGACTTACTCTACTACACAATGCTATCAGCTCTAAGAGGGTTAAAGCTAAAGTGTGCTATGTATCTTTTGCACTGCTGAAAACTCCACTAAACTCCACTAAAGCTCAATATGTTCCTTAATTAATCCGGATATTTTTTTTTTACAATGTACATCAGCTTACAGACACCCATGCTGGCTAGCTCTACAGTGACAGGGGGAGAAGAAGGATGGTCCCACCCAACAAGAAACCGGCCAATTATGTTCACTTGGGCTCCCAGCCAAGGATGGCTTTGGCATCACTGGGGATCTCCCAATGATAGAGACAATATTTAGACAGTTGGCTCGTTTTAATGAAAGATCACAGGAAATCAGGATTTTGGGCTTAATATGACCAGACACATGAACTAACAATGCCATTTTAGCTAGCTTTGATTTTAGATTAAAGCTTTAATGCTTACTTTTACAAAGTTAGTGTTGATTTTGTAATGTATTGTACATATTGTATTACTATAATACATTAGTTATTTTAGATCTTTTAAAGAAGAATATCTAATGCACTGAGGAAAATATATTAAAACATTATATTAGTGTTTTTATGTTTAGAAATGTTTCTTTTTCTTTTTTTAGAAAAACACTAATATTATGATGAAAACAACTGTCATTAAAACAGTCAGTACTGGTTTTAAGTATATCAGTAGCTACATTTACATTAACGTATACAAGAGTCCAATTAACTTCTTCATCCATTTGAGAAACCTGGCCCTGGACCAAGCCAATATGTTAGCATGAGCTGAGACCAGCCCAATATTGACCTGGACCACATGTTCCAGTTGGGCTAAGCTTTGTTAATCACGCTATGACATTCGAGCCATGTTGTTTACATGACCACAGCTTAGCAAGACCATCAGTCTTAATCAGACTAATATTGAACCATATGAATGTATGTAAACAGTTAAAATGGCCATTTAATCATTTCCAGACCTTTCCATTGTGAATGACCTGTAGTTAATATTCAGCTCTTGGCTTGGTTAATCAGTGATTCATTAGGTTGCTGCTGCTGGTGGAAAAATGGGGGAGCAATCTTGAGATCATTCAGTGTTTACAAGTGTTTATAGGTGTATAAAATATACAGCATGCAAATTGAGACATACAGTGTATAGAAAAAAATCTGCCAATGGAGTAAGCAATTTTTAATCTTAGTAAGATTACTTTAATTAAACAATCTCAAAATTAGATCTAACTTATATCTAGCAAAATCTGAGTTTTTGTGCTTATTTAGAATTTTAATTACTTAAATTAAAAAGTTTTAATTAATAAATCAACAATTCTTAGCAGAGAAAAAAATAAGATTTATTGTCTTAAAAACAATATTTTCACGTACTAAGATTTTGTGTTTTGCAGTGAAGTCCTGTTCTTATAAACATGATGGTTTAGTTGAAGGCCAAATTTCTAGATTAAGAAGATAAATAGATTATTGTGTGCATGTAAATATGAGCTATTGATTTATATAAAAAACACAACTGATTGTTTTAATGATAATTGTATTAATTTTAATAATATTATTTTCTAAACAAATATATTGTTTTATATTTATAAGAATATTGTCACTTTGTACAGATTTTTTTTTCTATTTTTAAATAAAATCCTTAAAAAACAAAAGCTTTATACATAAAACAATATTTAGAAATATAATTTTTTTTTTACACTTGTTTAATTGTATTTAGTGCTAAATTGTATGTCCAAGCTTTGTTATAAGCACTTTAATAGGTCTTCATGTTTTAACACACACATACAAACATATATTCAATATATTAAGGTGAATTGTCAATATTTAATTTAATACATAATTTTCTCATTTTTATCCCATTTTATCCCCAATTTACAGAGCCAATTAATTAGGGGAAAGGGCATAATTTACCCACCCAGAGAGAACAAGGTAAATTGTGCTCTCTCAGGGCCCTGGCAGCTGATGACAAGCTACATGAACAGGATTTAAACTTGCGATCTCCTAAACATAGAGGCAGCGCTTAGCCCATTGGACCACTCGGAGGCCCAGATGTATTGTTAATATTACGTAAAAAAATCTTCATTGTTTTCCATTTTTAAATTTGTTTTAATATGGATGGGCTGAATTGCTATTAAATGTTTTGTTAGGTAAAGTAGGTATTTTTCATGGTTATTTTTGCAATTTTTGAGATATTTAACACACATACATACATCTGATATTGTCTGAACTGATGTAAGTCACATCAGGTTCAACACGTGATTAAAGGCTCATCTGCCAAACAAACAGGGGTGAGTTCATGTCCAAACCACACAGCCACATTCAAGAAAGTGACAGATCTCTCCAACGTGTTCCTGTAGATAACTCCACATACCTGTGTTCCTGTCAACAACCCACATCACACACACACACACACACACACACACGCTCACCATCACTGCACACACACCCCACCTCCACTCAGACACAGAAGTGTTCACAGTCATGTTCATTCAGTGTCGTCTCTCATCTGCATATCAGCTGCATGAGGATGGATGCTGGGTTGTCCCTCAGCGCAGAGCTGAAACCCCCCCCACCCCCACTCCCCATCTCAGACTGCTTCAGCTCGCAGTTCAGGCTGTATGTTCAGATCACTGGGCTTTTGTTTTCTATTTCCTGAAAAGAGTAACTGCATATTTTCCTTTTTATTCTGAGCTACCCTGATGGAACACCTGTGAAGCCGGAATGTAAATGGCACATATGTGAGATGAATGTAGAAAATATACACAACAGTTGCAAAGATATTTTACAGCCACATTCACACAGCTCACGAAACACTACTTTTTATTTTTTTCACTTATTTGTAAAATGTTTTCTAAAGCATTTTATCATTCCTTGGAAATACATTTTTTGTTTATTATTTTTCATTAAGCTTACCTTTTTTAAATAAAGCTTTAAATATTTATACTATTTATACTAGTAATAAAGTCCAACATCTATACATTTTTGCTTTCTAGAGACCATATCTTAATTGTATATTATTTTCTTCTTTGATGTCCATCTGTGGTTTGTGGATTGGGAGATAGGGGTCCACTTCTGTGGGTTTTTGTAGCAAACAAACAAGAGTTTGAAAAAATGACACAATTTCTGAAGCCCTTTTTACCTCTTGAATTAAACAGACTGTATATATATATATATATATATATATATATATATATATATATATATATATATATATATATATATATATATATATATATAGGTAAAAGTCTCTGTTCTGATTGGCTGTCCTGTATTTGTTCAAGGCTGAAAAATTCCTTGTATGTACATTTAGACCAAGTACCACTAAATTACTAAACTTTACTAAATTAAATGTTTTACATATCCAGAAAATTGGGCTTTGGGCAAACTGGATATTACCTTAAGTTACTCTTTTACACAAATTATGGCATTGATAAGCGGGGGTGGGGGGGTGCCCCTTTTCAGTGAACTCAATGATCCCAATCCTTAGAATTGTAACTTCAATGTTTTGCATCAATGCATTGATTCACTGCATAAGTATTTGAGTTTACTGTAGAACTACTCATATGAACAACTCATTTCACATTAAAAACTGCAGATAAGTTTCACTGAGTCTATAGTAGATGTTAAGTGCTTTAGGAGTTTTATACATTAAAACCTTGGTTCTTATTTAAATGGTTCTGTTTCACCCTAAAAGCTGAAAATGGTAAGTTTAAAGGGCCTAAAAAATGTATCTTCACTTTGAAGCCTGTGTAACTCCACAGCAGCATTTAAGGTGGACTGGTAAATTTGACAAATCTATCTAATCTTCATGTAAGTGAGATACAGAAGGCAACAAAGTGTATTTAAGAAAGCTAGATAGCAACTACTTACATGAAGTGCCGTGGCTTGTGCAGGTGCTACCTTAATTAAGACATCAAGACACAAGTCATGTGACCAATAAGGCAGGCAGATAGGAGGTATACCCAGAGACTGTAAAAAAGATGGACGCCGTGTCGCCATTCCCATTCATTCAATGAAAATGAAGCAAAATCTTCCGACATGTTGGCGATCCTGAAACCCGAGTCTGCGCAGTAGAGACCAGAGGAGGGAGAAAGACTGTGGAGAGACAGCCTACTCATTTAAATAACCCCGCCCCTGAGAGCTGCCTCCACAGAGCTCACACAGTCTATCGTCCCACCCATACAGTCATTGGTCCCACTCCGGCTAGGTGTAACCCAGCCCTTTTACAATAACCACACCTTTTTGAATAGAGCTGAATAACGTTTTTAAAAACGAATTCTGTGGGAATATAAAAAATTGACAATATAAGCAGAGGTTACACTAGCTGTTGCATTTAAATAATGGAGGTAGAATTACAATATATTAGAAAAAAAATGTGATTGAAAGTTGTCCGTTTTGCCATTGAAACCTATGGGAATGGGTGGGGTTACACAGATTTCTGCAACCGAACAGCAGGGGGCGCCCGACCTGTGGTGGCTTCACTTCTGAGACGATGCTCTGTCCAGCTATATACAGTCTATGGGTATACCTAACAAGTTATTGACCCCTTTAAGGGTGTTTGACATTGTATTACAAGATAACAAGATATAACAGGAGGCATGAATACTGTACATTGGTAGCAATATATAACATTATAGGTAAGAAGGATAACTACAATCCCCCACCCATCTTTTTTGTTTAATACACATTAATGATGGCTAACACGGCCAACTCAATTCAAACCAATTCATACACAATGAGTTCATCACTACATTCACTGTAAATTCTCCAGAAAAAGTAATGTGTGAAACTGGTGTATGAAATCATTTCAGACTACAATTTCCATATACAATTCATATGGACTGGGAATTGCACAATACATTTTGCAATGTTAACAATGCTCACATGCTTCACAAAAAACTAAATGTGGATTTTTTTTCTTTGAAATGGTCTCTTTAATCGAGTTCTTTGTGACACAAAGCTATTGTGGCAGCTAGAACTGAAGGTAAGATACCTATTGAAAAGCTAATGAGCTTCTGCAGCACAGTGATAGCTGCTCCCAGGATGGATGAGTGTATTGTAATGATGCATGCATTGTTTCAAGCACATCCTTTCTTAGCATTTATCCTGAATTTCACACAAGCCGAGCGTAATCTGCACTAAAATGTATCCGAAGCTTCATTCTTTTGCAGTTCTCTTTTCTCTGTATCATACTCGTGCACACACACCACTGAGATCGGTGAGTATTTGCATTGATTTTTTTGTATTACTGTACCTAGATGCGGCTGTGGTAGAGTTAAGGCCTCGGCATACTTCATGCGGAGACGACGTTCGTGTGGCTCTTGCGAACAATGTGACGTAATTGCGGAGAAAACGAACAGGCGCGGACGGCGCACAGGGGCTTCGTTCGCCGTGACGTGCACATGGAAGCTGGGCGAACTCCACGGCCGAAGACACAACGCGACAAAGGCTGTGATTGGTCCTTAAAAAAGAGGCGTGCCAAGAAACCTTCCTCCTCGTCTTCTTCTTCTAGGGTATGTTTATACACCTCAAGTATTTCACACGTTGCCATACCGGAGCTTGTTTAGACAGAGCGCGATGGTTTTCCGGTAGTCATGAAACTAAGCGTTACTAACGTAACAGCACCACCTGCAGTTGTGGAGCATGCGAGACAGGAAAAGCGAAGCCGCAGAAAGTATGCCAGCTCGAAAGCTCGTGAAAGCGCGCTTGACTTTGTGCAATGCTCACGAAATTCGTTTCGCTGGAAGTATGCCGAGGCCTTTAGCCCAGCTGTAAAAGGGAAATTCTACAAAAAGAAAATCTTCATTTCTACAAAATTCAGTTATAGACATCTTAGACCAAAGGTGCTATATACAGACAATATACACACATATATATGTCTCTGCTGTGCACATGTCCATTCTTAGTTTTCTTTATCATTTGGATCCTGTAGCTTCTTTGTACACATAAAATAAATAATAATAAATGATACACTAATAGAAAAGTTCTAGAATTACTGGGAAAAAAATGCTTATTTTACATTGACTTCCATTTAAAGTTCAGAGCATTTTTGCCATCTCCAACATTGTAGCTATTTTGGAGATATGTTTTTCATTGGACAGCAACAATTGACATATAAATATATTATTATTATTATATTATCACACACAATACCCAATATATTATAGAAACAATATACAAGCAAGAATGCCAACATGGCTGCACGAACCACAAATGTTTTGTAATGTTTGTATGTATTATAGCCCTTTTTTATTTATTACAAGCACAAAGTGTCATATTCCTTGAACATTTTCACATTTTGTTCAGGAACACACATTAGGCACTTATTCATGTCTTATTATTTGCCTAATAAAGCCTTAATTAGACATTTGTAAATGATTTATTCACTACTTATTAGGCTTTATTCTGTGTAAGTGTTATTGGTGCTTAATTAGGGGTCTATGATTAATTAAATATTTATTCAGTTCTTTTTAGTGTCTAACTAGTGATGAACAGATCCTCACTTTAGAATATGGTACACTTCTTGAACTATTAGTGAGCCCTTATTAAGCCAAACTGCTGCCAATTATACACTAATAACATGTAGAATTAGCTAATAGTTAATGCTTAATAATCTGCTTAACAGGCTGCTAACAACTGTTTATTGTACACTATAAGAACTAATACAGCCATTATTAATCATTTCCACATAACATACCCCTAATTAAGCACCAATAACACTTACACAGAATAAAGCCTAATAAGTAGTGAATAAATCATTTACAAATGTCTAATTAAGGCTTTATTACGCAAATAATAAGACATGAATAAGCGCCTAATTTGTGTTCCCTAAAATAAAGTGTTACCAAACTTTTTAAGGTCACAATGGATTTAGGGCTATCAGAGTACAGGGGGCTGAATACAAATGCACACCACAAATTTTCAAATTAAAAATGTTGAGAACTATGTGTCATTTTCTTTTATAATAGACACAGTATACAAGCAAGGAAAACATTAGATAGTTATAGAATATATCTAGAAAGTGCATTTTATGCTACAGAGAAAAAAATATGCAATATACAGCAATATACACAGATGTGTTTTTGTGACTGCAAAAAGTAGTACTGTACACCATATACAATAACATGCCAAAAATCATGGGATAGCAGTATGTATAGTAAATCGATCATGACAAGATCATTATTGGACTTCAAGTGAGGTCCTGTGCACAGTGTGTGCAGATGAATATGACATTTTCATTTCTGAAGTTGTGCAAAAATGTAACTTTCCTTGATCCACAGTGTCACATGTGTATCAGAAATCTGTCACAGAAGGTGTTACCACCCATAACGGACAGCGCAAAGGTTGTAATGATTGTGCCTTTGTGAGTACAATGGGTTGTAATGATTGTAATTGGTGGCTTCTTGCCAGAATTGTCCATGAATATCAGACAAATGACTGTGGCACAAATCACATCCACATTCAACGCAGGAGACCACACGAGCATATCCCACAGTATAGTGTAGTGCTCTGTTGCTTCTATTGGATATATCAAGACAAAAGCCTGTTCCATGACTTGTGGCATGTCAGTGTATGAAAATAAAAATGTAGTGGATAATAGCCTGGATGTAAAGGCATAGCTGTAATAGTTATTGTTTAGGATGATGGCCTGAGAAAAGAACCTTTTATCTCAACTTAATCACCTTGTGTAATCACTTTCTGTGAGGTATTACCACAGTTTTTCAGATGTCTACTTCCCTTCACCTCCACTGAATCCTATGACTCAGTATGTCTCACAAGAACAAAGTTTTTTCCCCAAAACATTAACTCTGTTTACATGTTAACTAGGAAAAGTATGAGGAATTCCCCTTTTTAAAGAATGCTTTTAGTGCTGTGTTTGCTTCAACAGCACCATAAACACATACAGTATTACCAAAAACAATAATTTTACTGTAATTAGAAAACTCTTGGTTTTGTAATTAATTCAAACACATATATAATTAGTTCTTTAAGAGCCAGAGCTAGTTTACCCACAGGGAAAAACTGTGGTCATTTGTTATCAGTGTATCAGGCGTGGATGTGGTTTCGTCGGATACAGTTTGATCATATCTGGATTCCAGGAACTGTATTTGAATAAAATGAGCTTCGGTTGTGAGTTTCGAGTTAAGGGTTTTTCTGTCCTTTTTCCTACACTCTAAAAAACAGAGGTACGATATGAGTACTTTTTTGTACTCGAAGGTACATTCTTTATAATTGTACCCTCAAAGGTACAATATTGGTCTTTACAGGGTCAGATTTGTTCCCTCTGAAGTACAAAGTCATTTCTAACAGCAATAAGTACAGATTTGTACCATTTAACCAGCCAAAAGGTACATTCAGTATTCTGTATCACTGTACTAATAAACAATATATATTTAAATTGCACATTTTTTATTTGAAAGCCAGACAATTTTGTATCATCAAGTTTTTGAGCCATTTTTAGTTGATGACAATGTTTATAATCTTTATAATCTATACTGGCACAAAAACCATGGGTACAAAAAAGTACTTTCACTGAAAGGTACTTTTTTGAACCTTAATATAAGGTACAGCCCCAGCGACAAGCTTTGTACTCTTTTAAGTACAAATCTGTACTTATATTTCTTAGAGTGTACAGTCACTAGACCACACTGTCTATGGTCATTTTGAATGTATAGTGGCAAGAAAAATGATATGAATCCTCAATCAGGCACTTCCTGTAGCTCTGGATCAGACATGCACCTTATTCAGGAGGAATTTTAGCCCATTCTTCCTGGCAGAAGTTATATTCCTTGGAAGCCTCAAGTGTACGTCTTTCTTCAAGTCAATCCATAGCATCTGAGATCTGGGCTCTGACTTGGCCTCTCTAAAAGGCGGATTTTGTTTTTTCTTAGGCCATTCTGTGGTTGCCTTGCTCTGGTGTTTTGGGTCATTGTCCTGTTGCATCACCCAACTTCTACTGAGTTTCAGTTGACATATAGACACAGTCACATAATCTTGTAGAATAGTTTGATACATTTCATACACTAATTCATCTTCCCTATCATACTTTTGGTTAGGAAATGTTTTCATATTGATGCGCAGTGCCTTTTTATACCAGATATGTGCAGCATTAGTTAAATATTAGCATGAACTGTCCACAAAACATTTTGCCAGTACTGTTGTGGAATGTAAATGTCCTTTTTCACAAATTTCAGGTATACAGCACCGTTGTTTTAGTAAGCAAAGACTTCTTTCTTGGTGTCCTTAAAAACACCCTGCTTGTTCAAGGTTTTACAGACTGTAGACTCAGGAATACAAATGCTAGCTTGTACCAATGATGCCTTCAAAACGCCTCTGTTACGTGGGGTTGTTTCTTTACCTCATTGATGAGTTTCCATTGTGCTTTATGGTGCCACAGTCCCAAATTGTCTTCATTTGTAGAATGGTTGCTTTGCTGTAGATTGGTGAATTTCTAAAGTCTTTGAAATCACTCTGTAATCCTTTTTAGCTTTATGTAAACCAAATTTTTTTATTACATATCCTCTGAAAGCTCTTTTTGGCATGGCATGTCTCACCTACACATATCCTTCCTGTTAGGAGCAAACTCAAAAAGTTTGAGTGTCTTATAATAGTGGTGTCAATCGATTCAAAAATTTAATCAGATTAATCACAACAATATTCTGTGATTCTGTGATTAATCCTGCTTGTTCTGCTTAAGACACAAGTTTTTATAATGGATTTTTAAATGTAAATTAAGAAATAAATGTGAGAATAAATGTGAACGCTGCATGGAGGAGCAGCAAAGACAGCATTTGAAGTATATAGAAGTATATTATCTGAGTAATATTTCAGATTAAACTGTACCTTATCCGCAGTTTAGCTCAATTAAAAATAATTATTTGATAACTGGGTTGGATCGAGACTGGCAGGGCAGATTATGGTGGCTTAAGTTGGGGTCAAACTTGGTGATGAAAAAATTGCATAAAAAAAAATACATGTTACTGATTTCAAATGAATCAGGTGGGTTAACGATTTAGCAGCCATAGTTTTCATCAGTCACATTAGCATTCGTCCACACTTGCAAACTAGCAAGGCTCCAGGTTTCCAAAGCATGACTGTAGTTAACATTATTGAGGTCATTAAAAAAAGGGTTCACATACTTTCTTCACTAGCACTATGAGGTTTTTATGGCTGTTCTCATTGAAGACATGAATGGTCATACATTTTTTTGTATAATTATTTTGAGCACACTGTATTTGTCAATACCTTTGACTTGGATGAAGATTAGATCACATTTTAACGATATTTGTTCTGTTTGGGGTAGTGGAAATCCCTACCCTGGTAGTTGTCCCCATGCCAGCTCAGTCTGTTTCGCTTTATGGGGTAAGGAACCTGACTTCTGTCAGTTCAACACTGCCATATTTTAAATATGGAGACAATGTAAGGAATATTACATTCAATTAGCGTAATGATTCAGCCGTTTCTTCTCACTTGTGGCATGTAGACTTGGACCTAGTTCATAGAGCTGCAGTGTTAAAGGGGTTAAGTCCAGCTGTTCACTCAGTCTGCCCCCCCTCCCCCTCCACAGCACCTGTCAAGGCAGAGGAGAAACGGCCGAGTCAGGGTCAAGACTTTAGTGCAGTCTTCAAGGCTCCTGATCAAGAGGAACACCAGTAAACACACACACACACACACAAGATTTGTTGTTAAGTTCAGAATCCAGATCAGGCAGACTGACGGCATCAGGACTGACAATACCCCTTGAACGTTTCTCTTTTTTTTTCATCTTACACCCACAAACTTTAATGTAAAAACTTTTTTTATTGGGATTTAATGTCATAGACCAACAGAAAGAAGCAAGTAATTGTGAAGTGCAAAGAAAAGTATAGGCTACACAGATTTTCATGTCTTCATAGAAAAGTTGTAATTACACTGAGAATAAATGACACACCCAGGTGAACTCTATTTACTAATAAAGTCTGAATGAAGCCTCCTTAATACTTTTGAAGGTCACACTGTATTTAATAATTCAGGGCTATTCGAGTACAAGGGGCTGAATACAAATGCACGAATGCACAACTCGCTTTTTAGTTCTTTATGTATTAAATATACAATCGCCTACAAGGTGATGACAGAACAGCTCCTTCCTACCTGCACTCACTCCTGAAGGCTTACACTACCTCCCGGCCGCTGCGCTCCTCCAATGAACGTCGCCTCGCTTTACCTAACCTTTACACAAAGCAATCCAGACTGTTCTCATACAGAGTTCCCCAATGGTGGAACAAACTACCTTCCACTACCAGATCAGGAGAATCTCTCGCTATCTTTAATAAACTCCTGAAGACAGAGCTCTTCAAAGAGCACTTACTCTCTTAACACCTCTAACACACTAACTACTTCTAACCTTATTTCCTTCTTCCCCTCCTTCACTCCTCTATCCCATTATTTCCCTTTGACCTCCTTTAGGCCCTATCTAAAGTTGTTTTACCTTCTATTATTTCTGTACTTCACTATTGTAAGTCGCTTTGGACAAAAGCGTCTGCCAAATGTAATGTAATGTAATGTAAAAACTTTGAAAACGATGGATCATTTTCTGTTCACTTCACAATTACCTGCTACTTTGTGTTGGTTAATCACTAGTAGTATGTCTTAAATTATTCAGGGTGTTAGTTAAAAAAACAGAATAAAAAGAGTCCAAAAAAAATGTTTTGTATTGTAATTTCAGACAAAAATTTAAAATGTATTTTTAATCCTTTTTTAATGCATTATTTTGCATCAGAACAACAATGAACATATTTCGAGTTCATCCAATGAAAATATTGTTGCCGCCAGAACTAAGAAAAAACAACAATTGTGCACAGCTCTCCTCTTCCCCTATTATGAAGATGAAGTAGTCACATTGTCTACTTGTACCATAGGCTTAAATTAATGGAGATTTTTAAAAGTTTAATTAAATTATGTTGGCGGAACTTAACAATGGGATTAATATTGAATGAAACAACTTTAAAAAGTTACGTTTACATATTATTTTATATAATATAATATATATATATATATATATATATATATATATATATATATATATATATATATATTTTTTTTTTTTTTTTTTTTTTTTTTTTTTTTTTTACAGTGTATCTAGGTCAATTTCTCATTCCACCTTAAATTGTGTAGTAGTACATTCTCAAGGACTCCAGCCATTGTTCAACTCCTTGGAATGCCGTCCGGAATTTATTTTACGTTTAAATAAAACGAAATTAAAACCACAGTTTAAATCAATTATATATTACATGTGACTTCCATTTATTGCAGGAAACTTTGAATTAGTGGCTTGTAACTATGGTGTTATAGAGGAATGCAGCTTACAGTAAGTGGAATCAGGCAATGCAGAGGGATGACATAGAAGCATGACAAAATAATAATATGAACTACATTAATTTAAAAATATTCTGTGCTTTATTATTCAGAAGGTAACATTTTCAGATAATGTTCTAATTGATGAATATTCATGAATGTAAATGGCAGCTGGTGTTTTTGGAACTAAAAAAAAGGCTATGGGATTTTGATTTGACAGCAATGATAGATGATCTGTGTAACACTCAAGACACACACTCAGCATGAGGCACAACATTTGCGCACGTGTGACTCCTCTCTGGATACACACACTTGCAGACACACGCACACACGCAAATGTGAATAAACGATCTCCATCCTGTCTGTCACATGCTCTGAATGACTGAATACACAGAGTAGCTCATATTACACACATGCACACACTAAAAGGACCTCTACACAATACACCTACAGGAGCTTTTATCCCATTCTAAATCCATAGGCATTAATATGGATTTGGTCCCCACTTTGCAGCTCTTAAAGCTATCTGCGCTATTAAAAAAGGTACAAAAAGGGTAATTTTCTGGCAGCGGAGGTGCCGAGCAGTAAGAAAACCACGGAAAATTGCCACTTTTACAGACGTTTTTAGCCACTCTTCTTGCAAAAAATGAAGTTTTTAACATATAATTTCACTCATATTTTCTTGCAATTCTGTCAATGGCTCTAGGTCTTGAATTTCTTCTATTTGTAGGCAATCTCATGATACACTTCCAAAACATGTGTTGTAAAGAGAAGACATTGATAGATCCTGTTCTTTGAATAAAACTCTGATTGTCATGCCACTGATTAAAAACACCTGACTCTAATTTAACCTTCAAATTAACTGCTAATTCTAGAGGTTCACATACTTTTGCCACTCACAAATGTGTCATATTAGATAATTATTAATAAATTATAAATAAATAAACAAGCAAATATAATATTTTTGTCTAATTTGTTTAACTGGGTTCTCTTCATCTACTTTTAGGATTTATGTGAAAATCTGATGATGATTTAAGTCATAATTATTCAGAAATATAGAAAATTCTAAAGCGTTCACACATTTTTATTGCTGTAATAGAAGCAATTTGCTTCTATTAGCAACTAACTCACATGACTGAGTATGTAAAGAGCATTTTAGAGAGGGAGAATCTCTCAGAAGTAAATATGTGCTGATGTTTCCCAATCTGCAAAAACTGCATCCAAGCATTGTGGAACAATTTTAGAAAAATGTTCCTCAATGTAAAATTTCAAAGACTTTGTTTATTCCATCACATATAGTACATAATATCATCAAGAAATTTAGAGAATCATGAGAAATTCATCTAAGCAAGGGACAAAGTCAGTGCTCAGTATTGGATGCTGGTGATCTTCGGGCCCTCAGGCGGCACTGCATTAAAATCAGGCTTTAATTATTCTGTACTGAAAATCATTGCATGTGCTCACAAACAATTTCAGACTGTCTGTTCTTTCATCTGTTTGTGAGCGCAGTTCACTGTGCAATCCACAAATTTAAGTTAAAGCTGTATCACTCAGGGCGCCGAGTGGTCCAGCGGTCTAAAGAGCTGCCACTATGCCACTATGATCAGGAAGTCGCAGGTTCAACCCCACGCTCATGCAGCTTTGTCATCAAGCTGCCGGCGCTCAGAGGCCCTGCTCCCTCCGGGTGGGTAGATGGCGCTCTCTCCTCACATTACTCCAAAGGGTGATGTCCACAGCACAGGGCGTCTGTGAGCTGATGTACCTGAACCGATTTGCTTTGCTTTCCTCCGAGCGCGCTGGCTGCTCAGCAATGCTGGGGCATTACTAGTGATAGTGGGTTGGGTAATTGGCCGTGTAAATTGGGGAGAAAATGGGAAAAATTAGAAATAAAAAAAATAAATAAATAAAAAAAAGGTGTATCACTCAAAGACGAAGCCAGATATCAACACAACCCAGAAGCGCTGCATCTTCTCAGGGCCAAAGCTCATTTAAAGTGAACTGAGGCAAAATAGAAAATGTTCTGTAGTCAAATATTCTCAATTTGTTGCTTGCTTTTTGATTTTATACACCTGTGGCAATGGGACTGATTAAAACGCTTGAATTCAGTGATCAAGTGGTGTGTCCCAATACTTTTGTCCATATGATACATGTTACTCAGACCTGAACATCCTCTTTCTATGTTACTTATTCCATTCTATTTCCTCATTCAGAGCTACCCTAACAAAATACAAATAGAGAACACTGAGCTCAAACGTACAGAAATTCCCCATCAGAGCTGCATCCTGCATTTCAACACTTCATTTGATCACCGCTGTGTGATTTCCATCGCTTGTCAAAGGTGTGCCGGTGTGTACACTTCCATTTCCTGTGACCCTGTGCACTCCATCCAACCTAAACATTTATGAGTGTCTGGATGACTCATACGTGTGCTATGGAAAATATGAGCTGGGTGCCCATCAATCTTCCTCGACCAAAACACTTACGAGGTTAAATCCATGTTTCTCCCATCCAGCCCCGGGCGACTGGCCCTGCATTGATAAATCAGGTGAGCTAAGGCATGAGCTAGATCTAAGCAGAGCACAAGACCCCCCCTCAAAAAATGCAGTGTAGGGGTCCAAGAACTACAAAAGTGCATATAAGAAGAACACATCAATACAAGAATACAAAAAACAATTGTAAACATTTTAATACAAGTATGGATTCCATCTTTACGGTGCAAAAGAAATTTATTTTTTTTAACATATTGTCACTGTCCAGTAAAAAACACTTATCTCCAAAACAGCAACTTTACAGGAGAGAGAAAAAAACTTGTAAACTTTCAATGGAAGTCAATGAAAAAGAGTTTATTTTAGGTCATTTTGAAGAGTTTCTATTGGTTCGTTCATCAAGAAATTTTGGTACAGTGTAAGGCACAGTTTGTCTGTTCAAATTATGTAATAAACTAAAAATAGACAAAAATGGAGATAAGTGTTTTTCATAGCGGCAATATACCAATATATAGTTAAATTATTAACAATTTATAGTTAAATTAGCCTAGCCTGGTTGAATCAATGTTAAATTATGTTTTAATTTTGAAAGATTAATCAGTGTTAATATTGGGACATCTTACTTTTCAATATTTTAGAACAATATAACCTAAAACCTATAGATTACGTTCCTTTTTCATTTTACATTTAAAGACTCAAAAAAAATATGATTCTTTAAAAGTTAAGTAAAGAAAATTGATCAATACAGAACCCTGAACAGTTTTTATATCTCTAATAGCCCATGAAAGACAGATTGTTAACACCATTAGTTATGGTGTTAATTTGCTAATGATATGTACATGCTCATCTCCCAAATATTTTGTCTCTTTTAAAACAAATTTAGCACAAAAAAAAAAATAAAGAAGGGCAAATATTTGACTAAGAATGTGAAAAAGTATGGACAAACTCAAGGCTACAAGCTAATTTGCGGAGATTCTACTGTTTACATTGCCCACAATGTCATTATAAAATTAAGCTAACCTCCCTGGACAGCGTGGATGGCAGAGAAAATCTAATAGAACTTTGTAAAAAAGTCTTGTTTAATGGTGGCTAAAGAACAATGAATACGTAATTGGTCAAATCTAAGGCTTCCATCTCATTTGTTTGATATGGTTCACCTCACAAAATCACATGCAAATCAACAGATTTGGGCAAAAATGTTTGAAAAGGCGCCACAGACTTTCAGATACCATTATATATGTATAGAGCTTTTTACAACTTCTTTGGCAAATCAGTTTTAGAACTGGAACTATCTGACTATTATACAGCTTCCTGGTACTGTTGGTATTGTTGGTTCTGTGTTGAGCATATTTACATATTTACATATGTAAATTATAGCCTTGCAGATCCAGTACCAAAGTAAAGAAGCAAACTCTGGATGCCAAACATGCCCTTTCTAAATCAACACGTGTATCTATGGGAAAACTGTGTGTATATATGACTTCTGGACAGTCTATTGCTTTAAGAAATAGAGCAGAATAAAATAACAGGACTGGAGTACAGACTGCTTAGTATATCATATTTTTCACACTATAAGGTGCGCCGGATTATAAGGCGGACTATCAATGAACGTCTATTTTCTGGTCTGTTTTCATAAATAAGGTGCACTGGATTGTAAGGCGCATTTTAAGAGACACTATGAACATTTAATTCAGCATGTTTTGCTGCTGGGTGGTGTTGGAGGTTGCTAACTAAGTTAAGTTTAGCTAAACTAAGTAAACAAAACTTTAATAAAAAAGATATTCTTTTCAAATCAGTGCCGGATGTTAATCTACACCGATTTCTCTCCTAAAAAACGTTTATTTGGGTAAGTAAAGCGCTTCCATTCATTTACAGTAAGCTTAGATTTACAGACTTCTCCAGTACTAAGGTTGGAGGATTAGCACTAGCAGCTAACTGCACGACAGCTCTACACAGAGGAACCCTGAGTGTTCTGGTAAGCCAGGGCGATATTAGCCCAACGTAGCTTGTTTTAACATGGTTAACACGCAGGCTACAGTTTGATATACTCCCCCCCTAAATGATGAAACAGCTAGCATGGTTAGCGGGTAATGCTAAAGCTACTCCAGCAGTGCTAGCTGGGGTTAGCAGCATGCTACAGGCAGATAATACTCACTTCTGAACGGCTAAAAAGCTAGCTCTTATCGCGGTTAGCGGGTAATGCTAATGCTACTTCAGCCACGGTGCTGGAGGACTAAACTGAAACTCCTTTATTATTCTATATTCAGCAGAGTGGCTTTACTGCTCTTTACAGCCTGACTGATAAAATTCATACTTACTATAAAGTGCACTGGATTAAAAGGTGCACCGGCAATTTTGGGGAAAATGAAAGGATTTTAAGTGAACCTTATAGTGCGAAAAATATGGTACATGCTTAAGGGATCAAAGCAGGCTAAGAAACCTGACTGATGCAAATCAGGAATCTACTAAACAATGGAGTAGCAACACTGAGCAGATAAGTAGATTCATTTACGATCTTTAAATGTAAATCTGCAGAAGAAGAACTTTATCCTTGACATAAATTAGGTTTGCATCATCCACACACTCGTACACACAGACACACTTCCAGCATGTTGCCTAACTGAATGAATAGCTACGTCTCGCAGCTTCGCGCTCTCAAATAAATGCACCCCTCTGGCAGAAAACGTACATTTGCATTTGCATCCCCTAAATGAGCAGTCTCCACTACATTCCCAATTCCAGGCACTGCTATTTCTCAACTGGCCTGTTAAGCAACTGCTGAATGATGCCCTGCCATCAGCCACATCTGCCATCAGCTATAACTTATTAGCAAAAGAAGCCTGGAGTAAGCTGTATAATCACTCTTAAGGAAAAGTTCTATTAATTCACTGAATTAACGAAGCAAGC
The DNA here is from genome assembly GCF_023375975.1 of Astyanax mexicanus. Lineage (NCBI taxonomy): Eukaryota > Metazoa > Chordata > Actinopteri > Characiformes > Acestrorhamphidae > Astyanax > Astyanax mexicanus. Next base: position 23,260,295 of record NC_064408.1, on the reverse strand, counting down.
AGAGGCACAGGTTTTATATGAGCTAGAGGGGCAACACACTGCTTATACCAATCTACACATTCTTTAATTCTTATACTAAATATTAGCGTTATCAGCAGCTGGGATCCGCAGGGTTGGAGAAGGTTAGAGGTGATGCTAACAGCAAGGCTCAACATGGCTGGAGAATGTTAGCTGCAATGCTAACAACAGGACTCAGCAAGGTTGGAGACAAAATGCTAAAAGCCAACCTCGACATGGTTGGAGCAGTTAGCCAAAATGTAATCTTTCAAGATCTGTTTTGGTCTTCTTTAGAGTGCATGATATCCTTTGTTATATGAAATTAATAAAGTATGCTATAATCATAATACCACAATTAAAGTTTAGTACCCTTTTCTGATAGAATAGTCGATAAAAAGGAAAGGTCCAGCATATATACAGTTGTGGTCAAAAGTTTACATACACTTGTAAAAAAACATAATGTTATGGCTGTCTTGAGTTTTCAATAAGTTCTACAACTCTTATTTTTCTGTGATAGAGTGATCGGAACACATACATGTTTGTCACAAAAAACCGTCATAAAATTTGGTTCTTTCATAAATTTATTATGGGTCTGCTGAAAATGTCACCAAATCTGCTGGGTCAAAAATATACATACAGCAACAAAATTTGTCAATTTTGGTGATGTAGCGAGTTGTGTCAATCAAATTAGCTTCATGTCATGGCCTCTTCACTTCTTGTAAGTGATTCTGATTGACTACAGCTGTTGACTTCTCATGAGCCCATTTAAATAGGGCTCATTTGACCCAGTGATTAGACTCAGCTACAAAAGCTACAATGGGAAAGTCAAAGGAACTCAGTGTGGATCTGAAAAAGCGAATTATTGACTTGAACAAGTCAGGGAAGTCACTTGGAGCCATTTCAAAGCAGCTACAGGTCCCAAGAGCAACTGTGCAGACAATTATACGCAAGTATAAAGTGCATGGAACAGTTGTGTCACTGCCACGATCAGGAAGAAAACGCAAGCTATCACATGCTGCCGAGAGGAGATTGGTCAGGATGGTCAAGAGTCAACCAAGAATCACCAAGAAGCAGGTCTGCAAGGATTTGGAAGCTGATGGAACACAGGTGTCAGTCTCCACAGTCAAGCGTGTTTTACATCGCCATGGACTGAGAGGCTGCCGTGCAAGAAAGAAGCCCTTGCTCCAGAAAAGGCACCTTAAGACTCGGCTGAAGTTTGCTGCTGATCACATGGACAAAGATAAAACCTTCTGGAGGAAAGTTCTCTGGTCAGACGAAACAAAAATTGAGCTGTTTGGCCACAACACCCAGCAATATGTTTGGAGGAGAAAAGGTGAGGCCTTTAATCCCAGGAACACCATGCCTACTGTCAAGCATGGTGGTGGTAGTATTATGCTCTGGGGATGTTTTGCTGCCAGTGGAACTGGTTCTTTGCAGAAAGTAAATGGGATAATGAAGAAGGAGGATTACCTCCAAATTCTGCAGGAAAACTTAAAAACATCAGCCCGAAGGTTGGGTCTTGGGCGCAGTTGGGTGTTCCAACAAGACAATGACCCAAAACACACATCAAAAGTGGTAAAGGAATGGCTAAACCAGGCTAGAATTAAGGTTTTAGAATGGCCTTCCCAAAGTCCTGACTTAAACCCCATTGAGAACATGTGGACAGTGCTAAAGAAACGGGTTCATGCAAGAAAACCATCACATTTAGCTGAACTGCACCAATTCTGTCAAGAAGAGTGGTCAAACATTCGACCTGAAGCTTGCCAGGAGCTTGTGGATGGCTACCAAAAGCGCCTAGTTGCCGTGAAAATGGCCAAGGGACATGTAACCAAATACTAATGTTGCTGTATGTATATTTTTGACCCAGCAGATTTGGTGACATTTTCAGCAGACCCATAATAAATTTATGAAAGAACCAAATTTTATGACTGTTTTTTGTGACAAACATGTATGTGTTCCGATCACTCTATCACAGAAAAATAAGAGTTGTAGAACTTATTGAAAACTCAAGACAGCCATAACATTATGTTTTTTTACAAGTGTATGTAAACTTTTGACCACAACTGTAAGTGTGGAGAACATATTGTCGACATTTAAAAGAAAACAAATTAAAGTTCCTTATAATCTGACTTCACAAGATACAGCCAAGTAAATGTACTTTCTTAGCTAGTAGTCAACCACATTTAGCGTTAGCCAAAAGGAAGTAGCAGCATGTCAGCGTGATTCAACAGAATTGCACAGCTAACACAGCTGTAACTAATGCCAGGTGACACTGTAGTTGTAGCTGCAGGATAAATCAGGGTTTGTGGTGACAACCCGACATGCTAAGACTGAATTGTCCTGTCATTGGACTTAAGCTTACCGAGTTGATTCATTTTTACCAGTTGCAGGTGGCAAATAGATGCAGGAGCTGCTGATGCGGAAAATGTGTCTTGAAAGTAGATATTATACAGGCAAAACCCATGAGTAAAGCTGGTTTAGCATAGATATAATCAGTGAAGAACCTTACAAACCTATTTTATTTGGTCTAGATTTTATGAATTTTCAGTTTGGATCGAACCAAAATAGCAGGTTCAGAATGTGCAGTCCAAACCTAAGGACCAAGATTTGGTCTGACTAAGGGAGTTTTCACATCTGAGTCCAGGCAGGAGTCTTAAGCTTGGTTTATGTTTTGTTACACATTAGTTTTGGTTTCACACCTCAGTTTAGTTGAGCTTTCCTAGATCTTGTTGTCATCAGCTACGTGGACTGGATATCCCTATACTTAACATTGATTGGTTTGTTTTGTTGTGTGAATCAGGGTAAATCTACAGTTACAGTAGATACAGGAGTCAAATTATTGCATGCATGATAGAGCTTAGATCAGCCCCCCCAAAAAATTCAGCCCAACCCGGCCCATGCACACTCTGCCCAAGCCCAATCTGCCTTGCCCCATAAACTGTCATTATGAGCCTGAACCCGATTTTTACCCAATATTTTTTAGTAAGTAGGGCGTTAAAACTGAGCTTTTTAAAAACATTTTTGGGCTGTTTGAATGAGCGTAATCTGTTCAGAATGATGTTTTGCAACATTGCAACACTGAAGAAGCATAGACATATTAGTAAAGAAAAATGTTTATTAAGAACAGCTACATACAGCACTGCTAGGTAAGTGTGTAATGCGGACAGGTGGAGGAACTTACGTTTTGCTTTATTGTGATTATTATGCCATAGCTTTATATAAAATAAATATAGCAGTAAAAAAAACAGATGCCTACGTCACAGACCATGTTCTTGAGCCCGAACCGAGCCAGCCCGAGGGAAGTGGTGGGCTCAGGCAGAGGATCTAAACTCAAGTGCATGTTAATCGGATTTCAGTACAATGCCTATTGTTTTTATACTTCTATTGTGTTACAGGCGAAAGTCTTAACTTCCTGTAATTGGTCTGACAAGTCTAAAACATGTTTTCCAAGTTCAGATAAAGTAAACCATGGTTTGTACAGAGATTACCTCTGTTGGTCTGACCAAATTTTGGACAGTGGTGTGCAGCACATTGCACACTTCACATTTTAAAGTCTGAAGTTTTGGTCTCACTTACTCTAGATCAACTACAGTGTAAAAAACAACACTTTGGATGGTTGGAACTTTTCATACCTAAATACAGGAAGTTCAAGCTGGCTATCATTACTTAAAAAAAAAAAAAAAACTGGTGTTGTGCCGAAATTTGACCCTCCTTCACATTTAAGTGCGCTACACAGCACTATGAGCTCACACTGGTGATTCTTGTATCTACTGTAACTGTACATTAACCCTTTTTTATAAACAGAAGCTTTATAAACAGACCTTGTTCTGCTGTGCAATGCATGTGCATGTAAAAGGAGTCTGGCAAGGAGGCAAAATTAGGAACAACACCTGGAAAGGCAGCTCTCTGAATTGACAACATGTTGACATCTGACACACATCCTTCTACAAACCAGTCATAATTATGTATGTTATGAAGACACAGTCCAAATAGGTGATGATGACAGGATGTTATTATGCCTGAGTTTGACCAGTAAATGTTTTGAATAGTTAAATACATGTGTTTAGAGTTAAACAAAGATAAAAAAAGCCTATTTACTGTACATAAAATACTGCTAAACTACACATGTAGCAAATCATGTGCATGCATTAAATGTAGCATTAGCCATCAGCTTGTATATTAGACAATTAAGAACGTTGATTATAATACACATGTGGAATTATTGACATTTTCAAAGGATTGACTCTGCTAACTACTGTATAGAACAATCATGAAGTGTTACCTGTATATAAATTGGAAGTTGTTCACCATCAAAAACATCCACAAGTACATGTACAGCTTTTTAAATTGCTTAGTGACTACATGGTTAGAACAGGGCTTATAAAGCACCAAACAGGAAGTGTTGTGATGTCACCTCCTGCTATTTTGGAGAGAACACTTTTAATGAAAGACCCCCCAAAAATCACATTATTTTCCACACTGAATGAGGACATGGATGGCACACACTACATCAATCAGTCACAGATAAGTATGTTTTTTTTTTTTGTTGAAACAGTTCTGACCAATAGAAATACCATATATTCAAACTTAATTATTATATTAGTTCTAATTACAGCTTTCTTTTCCTGCAGGTTTTACTCTTCTCCTGTTGCTGGTTAAACTTTTAAAGCCACAACAATTTATTAATTATTTAATAAAGATTTTTTAAACCCAAATGTATCTGTCTGTGTATCTAAAATGTTTCTTTTAAATCACAATGTCCATATTTAGATATAGGGGCTGAGAATATCTTTCACAGCAAGTTGAATTTCATTCAGATGGACAGAACTTTCTATTTCTGAAGTTTTGTGTGCTTTTGACTTTGCTCAATTTAAAGGGTCCCACGTGTACCAGATGCACTGATCATGACCGGCGGTCTCTAACTAGAATTGTCTTTGCCAACAGACAAGATAATCTGGCAAAACTTGCATCAACATTTAGTGCAGGAGACTCACAAATATCACATACATTTGTCACTTTTGCTATTTTTGCTTTCTATCTATATTTTTACCTGCAGTGTGGACTCAGAGACTGTTTGTGGTATTAAAATCACGTATGCCTGCCTTCAAATTGAAAAAGGTTTGGGAAGTGAAATTAAATGTGTCGCACTTTCTTCTGCCACCTCACACTTTCTTATCTGTCTCTGCAGTTGTGGTACAGTTTGAAAGTGCACCCAAATAACACACACAATTTCCATCATTATTACCCATACCTGCATTTTCAGAGATGCCCAGTTTGGCAGGAAAACATAAACCAAACCACCCTGTGTCCTTATTTTTGCTCAAAGTTCTTCTTATTTTACTTGGTTGGATTTAAAAGGAAGGCTCAGAGGTAATGGGAAAAAAAATCCAGGGCATATTCCTTATGCTCTCTGGAAGTACTAGAAATGTCCCTGAGTGCAAATAAAAGTGATGTTTTAATGTATGTTACACGAAATCATGGTTAATGTCTTTTACAAGCTTTGTATTTTGTGTACAATGGACATAAAGTTTCATATGCAGTAATAGTCAAACATTTGGACACCTTAAATTCTGTGTTTTTTCCTTATAAAGAAAATCTGCATTGTAAATTAATACAAAAACCAACACTTTTATATTAGTTTTATATTTTAGAATCTTTTATGTAGCACCTTTTGCTTAGATGACAGCTTTGCATATCTTGGCTGGATTTTCTCTGTCAGTTTTATGAGGTAGAGTCACCTGAAATTAAGGCTTTCAGTTAATAGCTGTGCTGAACTTCTCAAGAGTTAAATACTTGAATTTCTTGCTTATTAATGTGTTTGAAAGCATCAGTTGTAAAGTTGTGAAGAGGTAGTGTTACAGGTATACAGTGAATAGCCATATTTAAATAATGTTTAAATCCATATTATGGCAATAATAGAAAATTACTAAGAAATGAAGACCAGTCAATCTAAAAAAAAAAATAAGAAGGCCTACATCGGCTTTTAAAATATTAATTTCTTGCCAGCCGTTCTGATGAGCATATTGTTCACAGTGCAATGACCAGAATAAATCATATAAATGTGGATAATTACAGACTTGCAGGTGCATGCACTGCCTCTTGCGTAAATGTCACATTAATGTCTGAGAAAGTGCACAACCAGCTCACCAAATGGACACAGAATTACACAAACACATAGTCAACTGCAGGTATATCTTTGGCCCTACTATTCACATTTCTATTCCAGAACCAGCAAATATTAGCATTACTGTTAAAGCTTGTCCAGTTGCAAAGGTTGAGCAAAGGTTATAATCTTAGTACTATGATTTTACATGTTTGTTTTTATTTATTGCAGTTGGTATAGGTTGTCTAGCAATGTTACCATCACAATATTTTACAGCCAATCAGCCAACCAGCCAATCAGATTTTAGATTTGATTTAAAGACTATATACAGCTCAGGAAAAAAATAAATAAGAGACCACGTAAAAATTATGAGTTACTTTGATTTTACCAAATTGAAAACCTTTGGAATATAATTAAGAGGAAGATGGATGATCACAAGCCATCAAACCAAACTGAACTGCTTGAATTTTTGCACCAGGAGTGGCATAAAGTTATCCAAAAGCAGTGTGTGAGACTGGTGGAGGAGAACATGCCAAGATGCATGAAAACTGTGATTAAAAACCAGGATTATTCCACAAAACAATGATTTCTGGACTCTTAAAACTTTACGAATATGAACTTGTTTTCTCTACTTTGTTTGATATCTGAAAGCTCTGCATCTTTTTTTTGTTATTTCAGTCATTTCTACGGTGGCCGAGAAAGCCCAACGCAGTGCAAATTGAAAAGCGCTGCAAAAGCACAAAACACATCCATCAAAATTACAACACAGGCGCAGCAAATAGAAAAACGCGCAGCAAATAGAAAAACGCGCTGCAAATAGAAAAACGCGATGCAAATACAACCACAACACAACGGAAGTGAGTCACAACACAACAGAATTTTCCCGGGGGACCTTAAAAGATGCTGTACCAGCTGTATACAAAGGACAATAAGTGGCAAACAAGCTTCTGAAAAGTAAGTTATGTTTATTACCTGTGATTGCCACGGTTGTGTGCATATTATTAAAAGTTCTGCTTCACAAAACGCCTTGTTTGCCACTTATTGTCCTTTGTACACATAGTGAAGTCCGAGACCTTACTGAAGACGCAGCTTAGCTGGTACAGCATCTTTTAAGGTCCCCCGGGAAAATTCCGTTGTGTTGTGACTCACTTCCGTTGTGTTGTGGTTGTATTTGCAGCGCGTTTTTCTATTTGCAGCGCGTTTTCCTATTTGCTGCGCCTGTGTTGTAATTTTGATGGATGTGTTTTGTGCTTTTGCAGCGCTTTTCAATTTGCACTGCGTTGGGCTTTCTCGGCCACCGTACATTTCTCATTTAATGCAAATTAATGCTCTAAATGACAACATTTTTATTTGAAATTTGGGATAAATGTTGTTTGTAGTTTATAGAATAAAACAACAATGTTCATTTTACTCAAACATATACCTATAAATAGCAAAATCAGAGAAACTGATTCAGAAACTAAAGTGGTCTCTTATATGTATATGACACATTGTCTCAAATTGTAATTTTAAGTATGTGAGTAAACTAGTATCTCATACAGGGAATATATCTGCCTTGCATTTAAGGATTAATATAAGTCTCTGGATCCACCACAACCCTGGTCATGAATAAGTGGAAAAGTATATGAATGGATGGGTAGTTGGATGGATGGATGTTTTCCTTGTGTCCACATAGGTTTTCCTGTGTATTCTGGTTTCCTCCCACCTCTCAAAATGACATGGTAGGTGAACTGGCTAAGATTGCTCCTAAATGTGAAGATGTGAGTAAATGGGAGTGTGTGGTTCTCAGTGATGGCCTGGCTCTCAGTCCAGGGGGTATTCCTGCCTTGAACCCAATGATTGTGAGTAGTTTCTGGAGCCACCACAACACTGACCAGGAATAAACAGATGAAAAAATGAATGGGTGGGCTTATAGATGGCTTTGACCACTGTGTAAAGGCCTATTGTTGGTTTGTGTGTGTGTACATGTGTGTGTACATGTGTGTTTGCGTGTGTTAGCATGTGTGTGTTTGTGCACAGGTCTAACGTTATGGCTGTGGAATGTGCCTGCCTTGGCTTTGTGGCAGGCAGTGACATGATGAGATATTTCTTGACTGTTGTTGATGTTATGCATTCAGTATTGGAGAAAAGTCCCCGCTGAGTACCGGGTGGGTGTGCATGTTAGTGTGTTTTGTGTGTGTGTGGTATGCATTCTCTCAGGTATCCAGCGCATTTCCACTTTTATCTTTCATCTTCACACACATGCAGCGCCAGAATAAACACACTGGGCTTTGAAACGCTCACAGCGTGTTTGTTGATGTCAAGCACAAGCGTGTTGCACGGATTACATCCTAACTTTCTTCTTTCTTCCAGCATTAAAAAAAAAAACATAAAATCTCTCAGGGCTTTTGGGGGGTTTTTCTCTTCCCCGCTGTGCGAGGAGGGGAAGGATGGCTGAGTGGAAAAAAGAATTGAAAGGAAAAAGAAAAAAGGAAATAATGAAAGAAAAATAGAACAAAGAACGGGTGTCCCTTCAGAAGGTACTGAGACCAAAAAGAAACAAAAAGAAAACAACAACAGCAAAAACACATAAAATGCACATGTAGATTAACTCCAAAACAACAAAACAGCACCTTCTTTTTTTTTAGTTTCTTGCCTGCCAATAACTTTGAAGTCAGAACAACTCAGATGTGAGATTTATGACTTGAACTTCAAGCTTGGAACACAAGTAAATGCGAGAGTGTGTGTGATGTATTCTGCTGTTTTCTGTACAACAATTTCCTTGTAATAAAACAAATGTTTTCTGAAGAACTCTTTGATTCAGTAGCTCAATCCACTTTGTACAACTTTGTACCCGTTTTAAATGCAATATGCTAAAGAAATCTCTTCTGACACCTTTAAAAGTAGTACACACTGAAATATACAAAAGTATTAACTTCAATGTGAGTGGGCGGAGCTAAAATGTGGCAGGCTGAAAAGGCAGGTACTGTATTTTGAATGTAATCAGGGGTGATTCTAGGATCAGCACGCAATGAACCCAGCCATACTGCCCCTTTAAAAAAACAAAAAATGTGAATAAAATTGAGGAGAGTTCTCAGGATGGGTAAGTGTATCATATCAGAATAAACTGAATTAATTAGATTCAAATCAGATGCACAGAGGTCTGGTGTGTTACTTTTTTTTAACATCTTTTAAACAAATAAAAAGATGAAACTGTTGAGGTGGCATTTTTCCATTTTTTGTTTTTATGAAATATACATTTCACAGCTGCATTGACCATTATTTGGTCTAAATTAAATATATAAAAGTGACAGCATCTGCTCATGCTGAACAATGAAATGCCATTTTTTTTCTCCTTATTGTCTCATCTGAATCTGCTCTTTACTTGACAAATGTCACACCTTAGCCCACGTCTGTCTCTCTTTTGGTCCCAAGTGCTCCTGTCCTCTATTTTCCTGTCTTGTGATCCCAGCCATGTGCTCTTTAAGCACATGGCCTTGTTTTGTATTATCCTGTCTCAGCCCTAGGCCAACCTGTCTCATTTGTAACCCAACTCTCTTGTTATCCAGATGTCCCTTGTCTGTGCCTGTGTGTAAATACCCTGTGTGTTCCTTTGTTCTCTGTCATGTGTTTGGTGTAACAAGTTGAAGGCAAGATGCAAATGCAAGACAATGTAAATATAGTAGCATTTTTAATATATTAGCTGTTTGAAAAGTATGATTGTGAAAAATTGTGAAATTATGACTGTCAGTTTACAATTAATTTGAATAATTACATTGACCCTATTTTACATCACTATAAAAACATAGGCTTGACATGCACAAAAGGTGTGTACTAATTCTCTTAATTAATCACGGGTGTGTTTTGGGCGTTAAGTAAAATAAACAAATCAATGTGCCTGTTTTCATTACCTTTAAGAGCCAGATGAGCTCTGACTTTGGTGCATTGATATTTTAACAGTGTGGCGCTTTCATGCGTTTCAGCAGAGGATATTGACCTGCGCATTCATGCTGTGAAGGTGTGCAAGCAAGTAATTTAAGGAAACAGCAATGTTATTTAAATCTTTATTCTGTTTATTGTTAATGTAAAAGCTGGATTTGTGTCCACTGAGCTTGGGTGTATGCGTGCTGAGGACTCCTGCATGGCTAAAATAGGATTGGGCGACTGACTGACTGTTGTCAGGCATTTAATCAGTCAGTGGCGCGTATTTCCTGCCGCAACGATAGAAACACGCCAGATATTTACCTGAACACTCCTCCCTTCCAAACAATCATGCCCTTTTTTGTAGATTTATTACTAAACTCAAGGCACAAGCTTTGAATATATACTGTTGGCACAGTGTAAGATAGCAAATGCATTGCAACATGCTTTGCGCAGGGTGTATAATAATAGGACCCTATATGTCCTATTGTTATTGGACACCCTTTCTAATGAATGCATTTAGTTGCACCCATTGCTGACAAAAATGTATACACAGCTTGTCTAGCCCATGTAGAAAAGTACTGCCAATACAATAGAACTATATGGAACAGAAACAAATTAACCTTTGCTTAGGCACCATGCCAATTGCCAGATGTGGACTTTATGGATGAGGTGAGGAGGTGAGCATCCAACATCCTGACCTCAATAATGCTCTTTCATACTTGATTAAATCAATCAAATCCTCACAGCAATGTTACCCTTGATTTTGCAATAAACAGGTGTCTCAATACAGTTGTCTATATAGTGCATATGTAACATAGTGGTTTGTCATTACTCTGAGTAGATTGCTATGTTTTTCTTCAACTATGTATACACAATTATTTTGTAAGTAGTCAATGCTAAACCACATATTTTAAACTCAAAATATACTAAATTCAGATATGGTTTGAGCTTGTGGAGTGTGCCACGCAAACTTCTGTCTCATCATCAAAATCAGTGACCCATGGTGGGGTGTCTCCATGGGAGTCTTCTGTCTAGGCAGTTAATTTGAGGAGGTGTTGCTTGCTGCTATTTCCTCTGGCATCGCCTCAGAGCAGAACCTCCTGCTGAGCACAGTCTGCTGAACAGGCATCGAAAATCTGCTGAAAAGTGGAAGTTGACTGCACATCATTTTTAAACTTGTGAACGTGCGAGATGCCGGGGTTCTGGTTCTCTAAAATGAACACAAGCAATGATTTCGTCCTTTTTTTGTAAAATTTTGGAGTGTGCAGAAAATAGTAATACTGAAAAAGTAATTGGGAAAAATAAAGGACGTCAATTTATGTCCTAAATTTGTAACATGTCCTAATGACGTAGGTGTGTATTCGTGAAATTGTGTAAATGTACTAGTAAAAACACACACACACACACACACACACACACACACATACATTCTGCATAGAGATACTGAAGTAGTGCAACTTTATCTCATCAGCCTTACATCATGGGTCATTTTCTGAAAGGGCAAGCGTCTGTACGTTTCATTTTAATCAAGCAGAAGCACATCTGATCCTCCGTGTATAATCAGTGGGTTTTCCAACAAATCATTAGTTATATAAAGAGCTCCTGTGTGGTTGGAAAGAAAACCTGGAGTCACAGTGGCTCTTTGTTGGTAATATGATATAGGCGCATGTGACAGTGGCATTGCCAGGTTCTTTTCAGACTTGTGGGGTGAGGGGTTGGGGTGTTTGGCGACAGGTTTGGGGGAGCAGCTTGGATGCATTACATCTCAGACTCATTGCTATAGCTAAATAGTTAATTTCAAACTGGGGGTTGCAAGAAAGTAATCAATCAATCAATCAATCAATCAATCAGTAAGACAATGCAGATATGCTTTTTTCCACATGAGTGCAACGCTATATGAAGCATGTGTTGGTTTTACATATAAAGTGTTAACTTCTCATCAGTTTTCCTTACAGTACTACTGAACAGTACAGTTGTTCACCACAGCCAGTCTTTTAATGTACCTAGCTCACTAGCTACAAAGCTAATACTAGGCTTTAGTGCAGCTCAGAGTATCTGCAGAAAACATTGGGATTTAATTTCCCAAAAGCGTTATCTGTTTATGTTTATTGTATCATTGCTGTCCAATGAAAAACAATTATCTCCATTTTTGTCGATTTTTAGTTCACTACATAATTTGAGCAGACAAACTGTCCCTTACACTGTGCCAAAATTTCTTGATGAACGGACCAATAGAAACTCTTCAAAATGACCTGGAATAAACTCTTTTTACCTTGACTTCCATTGAAAGTTTACAACGTTTTTTCTCTCTCCTGTAAAGTTGCTGTTTTGGAGATAAGTGTTTTTCATTGGACAGCAATGGTTGGAAATATTTGAGGTCTCTTTCTTTAGTGTAAATGTATTTATACTAACATAAAGTCACGCTAAATCTTGAGATATACAGAAAGTAAAAGATTGATGCTACGGTCATAATTTACATGCTCGTGCAAATCAACGCAAAGATATGCAAAGCAGAAATGCCTTAAAGCAGACCTTAAAGGGTTAAAGCATTCTTTGTTCATCAGGGCTCCAGTGCGGTTTCAGTAGACTCCTCAGACGCTTTGGTTCTAATGAGTGTGCCTGTTTCTGCTTCTCCAGCGCTGCTTTGATGTGGTGCAGGTTGCCCACGGCCATGATGTTTCCCATTTGGTAACAACCACGTTTCTCCAGAATGCCTCAGGTCTAGGAGAGGTTGTGTCTGCCCATCCTAACATGTGTCAGGTTAGTTTAGGTCATTCAGGAGAGAAAAATATCCCCTATTCCCCAGACTCCTATTGTTAGAGGCATGAATAAGAATGTATATTTGTTTTTACTAGTGTATTATTTCATGAAAGTAAGGATAATGTCAGTTTAAGTTTTAAGTTTAAGTAATTTTACTATTAGGACTCATCACTTATTTTGATAGTAAGTAAAAAAAATTGGCACATTTGGGCTGGAAGAACACTAGACTAGACTAGACTAGACAGATTTCGCCATGTTTAAAAATGATTTAAAGGTAACTGTAATAAAAGTAAAGCCTTTGAATTTGCATTTTGCTTAGATAAAGGCTTATTTTGTTGAACACAAGCTTTCATAAGCGTCCATTACTTTCCACAGTGCTTTCCTATTCCCTGGATCTGCTTCCATAACATCTACAATATATTTCAAACATTGTCTCTTCTGAAATGTATATATTTGCCATTTAAGTTTATGCAGAAGAGCTACAGAAGAACTGTATTTGGCTTCAAAAATGAAAAAAAAAAAGATATTGTGTTTAGTTCTTAGTCAATAAAAGATGAACCCCAACTATAGGTTTAATAATTATTCCATTTTATGTAAATCATTTTAATGTCCCTTAGGTCCTCATACCAGTAGCATAGATTAATTAATGAAGCCATTTTACCAACAACAACAACAACAAAAAAACCTGCAAAAATGAGATACTGCGCTGAGATGGGTTAAATGTTGAAACATATATTATAAAAAGATTTAAGTTTTTTTCAAGGTTAAATGCCACCCCAATCATGCAATCACAAAAAAAAATGCTGCTGGATATTGCTAATTAACAAGAGTCCTACCTTTAATTAACAGCACAAAGCAAAGATGTCTAGGCCAAAGTACTGAAGACTGCCATTTGTGCAGTTTTTTAATCAAATTTGACTCACTAGCTAGGTAATCAAAAGCCACAAAATGTGTTGTTTCTTCCTATGAATATGCGGGATTGCTCAGAAAAGTACTTTCTGTCATAAACCAAATAGGAATCTGTGATTTGTGTTAGGTCACATTTTTTAGATACCAAATAAAAGTAATAAAAAATTAAGGAATTAAAGCATTAAGCATTAAAACAACATTATGCAGCATTTTAACTTAAAACCAGTTCATGTAGAATCAAGTAACATTACTTTACAGCCTTAATCCATATGTATGTTTCTCTTTCACTGATGATTCTCTGTTTCTCAGCTTGTCCAGAAATGCATATCTCCTTCTTGATGGCTGACTCAAAGCTTCGGGGGAGTGTCAGAACAATAGATACCAATTCTCTCTTTTAATGCTGCTTTAAATTGTGTTATTGATTTCTTTTTTATTCCTAATATTTAGAAATAGTTAAAATTGTAAGTGGTCCAGGAGACTAAGGTGCTCCCACTATGATCTGAGGATTGCTGGTTTGAATCTCGGGTTATGCTGCTTTGCCATCAGCGGCCGGAGTCTGAGAGAGCGCAATTGGCTATCCTCTCTCTGGGTGGGTAGATGACACTTTCTCCCCACATCACTCCCAAGTTGATGTTGATGAGCACAGGCGTCTGATGTACTGAAGGGGATTTGTAATCAGTAATTCTACCTCCACAAGCAGTTTGAATAGTGGTGGAGGCTGGCTTCTTGTGTTGGAGGAGGCATATGCTAGTCTTCACCCTCCTGGTGTTGGTGGCATTATTGCTAGTGCTAGTGCGGAGTACAGCCGAGGGTGGAGTAATTTAACTGGCAAAATTGGGGAGAAAAGGAGCTAAAAGTTTTAAATTACATAAAATATATATAATATGTTCAAGGTTAAGATTAACATCTGATAAACATCACTTTTGACCACACATTGATCACTGTCCAGCTCACTGACCAAAAGCTCATTTCGTCTTTTTCGCAATGTTATGCATTCACCTTTTGCCATGAAACTTGTTAGCCCCGAGCCCTAATTAGCCACCTATTCTTTCTTCAGGACATAAACAGCAGCGTATCCTTTAATCTGAGCAAGTATAAAGTAACCTTGGCACCACATAAGAGCAGCAGCCAATTAAGTGAAAGGAGTTTCCCTGGAGGTCTATTAGTCTGAATACAACGTCCTTTGTTACCTCACACAATAAGCCGCAGAATTTGACCTGCAGGTACGTTATGTCTACAACTCGAATGCGTGTTGGTGAGCAATTTAAATTCAGCTGCCACAGTTTCTTATCTCTGCATCTCCATAAATATTGACACTAATGGGATGAAGGGGATGCTATGGGTTTACCTGAGAACAGCTACCAGTAATGAAACTGCAGGAGTATATGTTGCATATATATGCAACAGGGGGGAGTTCATATAAAAAAAGGGATTGGGTAATTGCCATAACTGGAGTACAAGTGAATATAAGTGTGCCTTGTCATGAAAGATTTTTGATTGTAGTGTCATCTAAAAGAATGGTAAACACAAATTTGTATTACTGACCATTACAGACCATTATTATACCATTATTAATTTGAACATTATTTGTCGGGGAAAATATCTAGTACAGATATACAGCTCTGAAAAAAAAAACAGTTTCTCTGATTTTGCTATTTATAGGTATATGTTTGAGTAAAATGAACATTGTTGTTTTATTCTATAAACTACGGACTTCTCCCAAATTCCAAATAAAATAAGAGCTTTTATTTGCAAAAAAAGAGAAATGGCTGAAATAACAAAAACGATACAGAGCTTTCAGACCTCAAATAATGCAAAGAAAAAAAAGTTTTAGAAGTTCAGAAATCAATATTTGGTGGAATAACCCTGGTTTTTAATTACAGTTTTCATGCATCTTGGCATGTTCTCCTCCACCAGTCTTACACACTGCTTTCGGATAACTTAATGCCACTCCTGGTGCAAAAATTCAAGCAGTTCAGCTTGGTTTGATTGAGTAAAATCAAAGAATCTCATTCTTATTTTTATTATTATTTTATCTTTTTTTTTTCAGAGCTGTATATATTAAAGCACAGTTTATGACAGTGACATTTATTTTCATTTGGAAACACATTGAGTTCAATGCAGCTGAATATTTACAATTTAATGGGGTTTAAAAAGAAATTGAAATTGACCTAAGGTCCTCATACAGTAGCATAGATGTTAGTTAATTATGCAATTTTAGCAGAAAACAGTGCCGAAATTAAATATCTGAGATGAAATAAGTTTCTGAGATGGGGTTTTTGTTGGTAAATATCTAAAATAATACCTTTTAATATTCACAAGGGTTTAATGCCACCCCAATTATGAAATCACATAGCACCTGATATAGATGTCTCGGGTGAAGTACTGAAGACTGTCATTTTTGCCATTTTTATACAATATCAAGGCCAACTTGACTCACTAGTTAAGTAATTACAAGCCACAAAATGTGAAATATATTCCTATAAATATTTGGGCATGGTCAAAAAAGTAATTTATGTCATGAACAAAATAGAAATCTGTTATTTCTTTGTTAGATCACATTCTTTAGATATCGAATAAAAGTAATGACCGCATTAAACACTGCTGTTTTGTAGTGCCTTTAAGTGTTGTATTCAAGACTATTAGAAGCAATGCCAGGACAAGTTAAAACCAATGCTTTAATGCAGACAAGCCCAAGGCAAGGCTGAGTCAAGCTCAAGACTAGTTTAACACTTGTTTGTAGTTCATTTTACATTCATTACACATATGATAACCATGAAATGGTTGTGTCTTTTCGACATGGTGATGTTTAGGTCATGTTGTGAAAGGAATTTTAAAAGAAGAGGCATTTACTGTACCTATACTGTTGAATTAGGGATAAAGTGGGCTGGTGCTGATCCTACTAATGCTCTTGTCACTAAGTGCAATGCTCCAGAATCCAGTAGAAAGTCTTCCCTGGACAGTTAAACTAACAAACACAGAAAAATACCATTCATTTCAGAAGCAGACATTTCAATACTTTAGTCTTTATTGTACCCTGACATGCCAAACGTCATGCAATAGTCATATGTAGTCATATATAAGCTGATCATGAAGTGATCGTTTCACGTCTAGACCAGAGTCCCCACCAAGGGTCTTGTCTCTATTACATTGTGTATATTTGATCCGGTTAGTTTGGGTTTCACACTGCAGTTTAGTGAGCGCACTAAAGAACTTTGCAACATCCTGTCATTATCAGATACAGGGGCGGAGTCTTTCTATACTTCTATATTAATTGGTTTGTAGAATGTTAAGTGTTAAGAGTTCAGTGAGTTGCTTTGCCAGGTGTTGTGACAAATTCTAGCTCTCTGTCAGAATCTGACTTCCTTTTGTGTACACTCACGGCAGAATAAGTGTATAAAAATATCCTTAGATTCCTATTATTTCTGTTTATAAATAAGTGTTAATCTACTGTTACAGTAAAAATCTATTCCCAGCCTTAGTGCATGATGCTCCTGAGTACCAAGTGGAGAGATATTTCGGCACAACACCAAATAATCTTTTCTCTGGTTTGTTTAAAGGTCTCCTTCCACTGAAATCCACTTTTTTTTTTGTTCTTTGTGAAATAATATAGGTCTCTCAGAGTTGAACATGATGCTGCACATGAAACTGTTCTTTAATGGTTATTGTCTGCAGTAGCTAGTAAAAGAAAATCCTCAGAAATACATTTTGGCCCTTGTGTTTTAAAGCTGTAAAATTGACTGTGCAGCGAAGACAGGTAGGCGTTCTCTGCTGCAGTGCTGTTAGTCAATTTAGAAGCTATATATTTCCATGTATGAATATTCACGAGCAACAGACAAATCCTGTCTTTCTTCAGAGACCTCTAATTTACCTAGAAAAGTTTTTTTTTTTCAATGCAGATGAACTGGACCATGGTTCAGTAGTCCTCGACCAAGACCACCTTATTTGGTTAGACTCAACTCTGGTCCTTAGGTCCAGACTGTGGTTTACATGCCCCCTTTTTACACTTGC
Organism: Astyanax mexicanus; assembly: GCF_023375975.1. Lineage (NCBI taxonomy): Eukaryota > Metazoa > Chordata > Actinopteri > Characiformes > Acestrorhamphidae > Astyanax > Astyanax mexicanus. The sequence goes on along the minus strand of NC_064408.1, from coordinate 23,242,612 downwards.
TTCTCTGGTTTGGAATAAACTGAAAGTCTGAAAGTCCAGATCAAACAGAGTAGGTTCTTTTTTCTTTTTATCTAACCTATCTCACTTTTAAAGTTTTCTCTGATTCTAGGTGAACTGGTAAACCCCACCCACCATAATGTGATATTGTGCATATGGGGTTAATTTTTTTTTTTTCAGTTGCATTTTACAAAACATCAGGAGTTTTAAGGGGCCTACCCTAAAGTTGTGATGTGTGTCACATATGTAGAAAATAAAGCTAAACGTGAATGATGTTGAGAAAGATTATGCTGAGGTCAGGATGTTGGTATGTGCAGTTGGAAAGTGCAGACTCCACACAGCGTTTTGTCAGAGAACACTGATGATGCGTGCTCATGGACAAATTTCACTTTGTCCATGAAAGGAATCCCTCAATAGTTTAACCATGACAAAAGGAAAATTGAGTCATAGCAGAGCCTAGATGAAACATGCCCAACTACCAAGAGCTTGGAATCTCTCCTGGGCAACTTACGTGCTATCCCTCACTGCAGAAAGATGGAGAACAGACCTAATTCAATTCAATTCAATAAAAAAAAAAATTATATATATATATATATAGCGTTCTTACAGCAAATGTTGTTTCAAAGCAGCTTAACATTTAATGTTATCTCATATAATGTTGTATTTTAGAACATGTATATCATGTACAATGTGCATATATCATGTGCAATTAATAATACTAATATGCCATGTGATAAATGTGCCATGACTTGCAAATCATATCTTTCTTTTATTTATTAATCTGGTCTCGGTCTTGACTTGACTATTCAAAGTCTTGATCTTGGCTTGTACTTAACATGCCCTGGTCTTGGTCTTGACTCAGGCTCGGCTCTATCAGTCTTGAATACAACACTACTACATAGTACATACATCTACACAAACACCAAATACCAAAAAATGCACCAAAGAAAGCAGAAAAAACAAAGGACTGCAACCCTTTAATAAATTAAGACACAAGGCATCTACAGGAGCTGTTTTAAACATGAGGGAGTTTCAGCCAAGAAACTTCTTACTGAGTAACGTAATATAGAAGTTTAATTGTTGTTCTATCTGGTGAGCTGTGGGGCTATTCTTTTAAACAGTTGTAATGAAGGCTTAGCATTATCTGTGTGTGTGTTTTTTCTTCTGTCCCCCAGCTTACATTAAATTGCATGCTATCAGCTCTTCTCTCATTTTTTAATTTGCCAAAATGAGATGGTGTAGGCAGACTAATATAGCTCTAGGGTCCATGGGAGTGCTCTCTCTCTCTCTCTCTCTCTCTCTCTCTCTTTCTCTCTCTCTCGTCCTCGCTCTCAGAGAGCAGAGGAGCATACTGTAATTACTGGTAATGCCTGATTTATCAAAGGCACATTAGGGAGGACTTCAAAGGGCTTGCTGCCAAACGCGTGCATTAAGCTGAACTAACTGCTTCACTGATGTTCGTTCTCCCTCCTGTAATGACCCTGTGTTCACAGAGAGGCTACATAAGAGTGGAGAACACCAGAGAAGACTTTCCAGTAAGTGCTAAAGCCTTAAAGACAAACACTTCATTTTTCTCGCTTTCTTAAATGTAGTATGTTTACTGTATGTGGTGTGTAAACACTGTTAACATTTTAAAAAACTGGTAGGCCCAGCAGTGATTCTCCATACAGCGCAGAAAATGTATAGAAAGCAAACGCACTTCAGGAATTACACTGTACGTTTGCTGCAGTTTTTTTTTGTTTTTAATTCACTGATTTTCTTTTAATTTACTGTTATTAAATGCATACATATGCAAGTGCATACTATTCATAGTACAGATGTAATCATTGTTTTACAGTCACACTATCAACCTAAACCAATGCTGATCTGTTTTCCCTGTTCCTTCTCACCTGAGTACAGATCACATTCACCTGTATTATATCTGTTGTATAAATATTTGTTCAGGTATTTTGCGAAGTATTGCCAACCCTATCCATGGCAGAGCATCATTCATGTTCTGCCTTTTCTTTGGTTTCATCTCTTGGTTCATCCGTTTGTTTGATGCCTGGTTGTTTAGTTCTTTGTTTTTAGACTTCTGGCTAATTTTCTGACTTCGCTCTAGTCTTGAGAGTTATAGCGCACCCATGCATTAAGGTGTGAAGCAGTGGAACGGTGTTCTCTGGAATGATGGTTCTCCATCCAATACGTTTTGGATGAACTGAAGAGTTGTCAGATCCTGAGAGCTCCATTGTGTAGGGCTAAATTACACTTTTTAATAACTTTCATTAATATACTATTAATTAACAATTAATAACTGTTATTTTCGAAACTAAAAAGTTAACTAATAAACGCATTGGCAACATGAACTGCAATTGATAAACATTTGCCTGGTTTAAAATTCGTATTTACTAGCAATTTATTAATGTTTAAATTCTGATGAGCTAATGATTTGCTAACATTTTTAATATCAATATTCATGATGATAAATAAGTCTCATATGTGAGCTTTTGTTAATATTCAAATTCTGATGAAGTACTGCTTTGTTCACATCTACTGATCATTAGTTAAAAATATATTAATGAAAGTTATTATAAAGTGTTATCCATGACTTTTCCAAAACCTTCTGTTTTTTTTTTTTTTTTCTAAAACAATTTAGGCCTGGAAAATGTTATTTTCAAATTCAACGACTTTTCAAGTTTTTTTTATGACCGTACAAACTCTGAACAAACCAACACCCATGCTCCAAACTCTATTAGAAGATTTTCTATGGATAGTAGAGAGAGTTACTCCAACACAGGCAATACTTTTTTCTTTAATATTCTACTTAGTTTCAGAAGAATCAACAACTGAGCAGGTGTCCTAATACTTTTGTACATAAAGTGTATCTACTAATTTACTTATACTACTAAATATTTTATAGATTTAAAGTTGAGTTGAGAAAAGTGTATTCAGAAAAGCTCTGCAGCTGGAGAATGATAAACCTGCAACTTCTTGCACTGCAATATATTCATCACTGCAGCGAAGACAGGGTGATTCATTTAATAACTGGGCAGATGAAGAGGCCAAGGTGTGAGTAATTGTGTGCAGATACATAATGAGTAATCTTTCTCTCTCTCTCTCTCTCTCTTTGAGATATTATGGTATGAGATTTAAATTTCCTCCACTGATGAAAAGCACTCCTCCACTGTGATGATACAGCTTTTACCATGGCAACCGCCCAAGAATTTTAGCCCACCTGCTTTAACTCCATCATTTACAACTGACTGCTTGCTCTGACTCTACTGTTGTGATGTAATTATATGTGTAATATATTATATAATGTGCCTTTTTTGTTTGTAGAATAGTTGTTTAGATATCATACAAACACAGTGTAACAATGAATTGTTCAAGATTTAATCTGAAAATAAAATATTTATTTCATAAACAAAATATCAAGCTGTTTAAACGAGTCCAAGAATTGCTATTCACCCTGTCCACCTTGACATCTTAGGATACTTAACAACCCTTTAAGACAGTGACCTTTAATATCAGTAACATAACAACCTTTACACTGTTTTATTTTTAAAGGACTGAAGACACTTGCTGCATGTTTAGTGATAATTTCACTTAATATTTATCATATGTCATTATGCAATACTTAGCTGAAATAAAGCTTAAGCTGTCCACTCTGTGATGGTTAAATATGAGGGTAATTTAAAAGCATTTTTTTTTTATTAAATGCAACTTGAAGCAAAACCATGTTTCCACCAAATGTTCACAGGTTTATGTTCATCTCCAGGTCCAGATACACTTATTCTATAATAGTAATACTACTCTACAGAGATTAGACACACACTGTGTGTGTGAGTGTGTGTGTGTGTGTGTGTGTGTGTGTGTGTTTGTGTGTGTTTGCAATGAGTGTAACTTTAGGTAACTAAATACATACATGAAAAGGGGTGTCCACAAACATTTGGACATATTGTGTATAATACACATGTTTCTGTACTAGTTCTATATTAAACGTGACCTGTTCAAAAATTCAAAAATGTTTTGTATTACACTGTAAATGTGTGCAGCTGTGAAAGTGAAATACTGTCATGAATGTTTTCAATTGCAAATAAAAAATAATATAAAAGTAAGAAATATATGCAATATATAAATGTTTCAGTGACTGTTCACTGATGGAACATCAGGTAAGATTTATTTTCCCTACAGAAGCAGAGAGAAAGAGAGAGAGAGAGAGAGAGAGAGAGAGAAGGATGGATGTGGATCTCAGGTGTGAAAATCCTTTGTGATTTGGCACAGGCTCAAGGACGCTGTGCTGACACTTCTTGGCTGTTGTTCGGACATCTTTCGTGCGCTGTCTGTGGGAGCTCTCTAGAAGCCATAAAACATTATGTGACTGTTTGGCTGGGTTCTCTTCCCATCTGGTCTGCGCTCGGTGCCTCTGTATTATCACCTACGTGAAGGACAGAAGAAGCGAACAACCTGAAATGTAGCACTTTAACACTTCCTGTTCTTGGACTAACTGTGCTACTCTGCATCCCATCATATACTTATTAGTGTTTTTTGTGTTTTAGTCAGATTAACTAGTATGATCAACTTGATCATATTGAAAATGTTCAAATGTAAGCTTGTTGTTCTTTTGGAACATGTTTGAGAGTTTGTATTTTATATATATATATTGGAAAGCTGCCAGGGCTCAGTGTTGTAGAATGTAAGACCAAGTGTCCTTAATTTGGTGATGCTGAGGTGTTGCTATGTGTTGACCTGGTGATACAGTGTTAACTCTTGTGGTACCACAGGATTATTCTCTCAGTTTGAACTGGCTATCCATTTTTTAAAAGTGTTTAAAACCTTAAAGTAAGTGTAATGATTTATTAAAGCTGTATGAACAATGGCAATAGGTATGTATAAGCTTCTCTTTCTCATTAGCTACATTAGCCTTGCAGCTCCATTGCACGACAGAAGGAGTAAACTTTATTCACTAAAAATGTTCTTCTTAATAGACAACATAGGGTACTTAATATTATCATGCTGAAGTGACTTAAATCTGATTGCTTGCCTTAAAATACAACACAGATTCAATTTTGGTTGGTTGGACATGACAAATGCAATTTTTTTATTAGATTTTAAGTCATAGGTCGGCAATAGACGTAAAACATCTGGCCCGTAAGCTTGTTTATAAAATAAAAAAGCTTCTCTGGCGAACTTTAGTTTACACACCTTCCCTGTCTCTCTGTCACGCTCTGCGTGATTTTAGTGTCCGCCCGTTCTTGTTTTTCCGCCCGTTTTCAGGCTCCCTATCTCGTTATAAGGTGTTTTTTCCCAGTTGTATATCAATACACTAGCCGGGGCAGTGGTAGTTTAAAGGACCGCGAACCTTGGCAACTTGGGTTCGATCCCCGGGTGAGGAGCGGTGTGTTTATTTACGTATTTTTTCCTTTTTTCCTGGGTTTACCTGCTTCATTTTCCAAAAACAGTTTTTTTTTTTGTGGCCAGCCAACGTAATGGCTTGGAAGATATCTGGCCCGCGGCCAAAACTAATTGCCGACCCCTGATTTAAGTCATTTTCATAGATGGTTCTAGATTAGATACTTATCTGAGTAATAGGCATGCAATGTCTTTTTACCTGTATGCATGCTCCAGTTCTCCTTTGTGTGCACACAGCATGCATGCAGCAGTATCAGTCAGTAAGGAGGTAGGCACGTTTGTTTACTACTTGTTGAACTTCTGGAGTCCAGAGCATCAGCAGACCATTGATCTACAGTAGATTAGAACTGCAGTGGTCATTAATTCCAGTTTGGATATCTCTCCAAACCCTCACTGGTCATCAGTAAATTTAGCATTTTTTTTTTAGAAATCAAGGGATCAGAGTCTGGAGGAAGAGTGGAGAAACACACAGTCCAAGCTGCTTGAGGTCTAGTGAGAAGTTTCTATAATCAGTGATGGTTTGGAGAGACATGTCATCTGCTGGTGTTGATCCACTGTGTTGTATGATATCAAGTCTAAAGTCAGTGCAGTGTTTTCCCACAAAATCTTACAGCACTTCATGCTTCCCTTCCTTCATGCCGACAACTTTTATGAAGAAGCGGATTTCATTTTCCAGCAGGACTTGGCACACTGCCCACACTGCTGAAAGTATTAATTGGTCTAATATAATATTCATATATATTTTTATAATTCTGAGAAACTACCTTTGGGGTTTTCATTGACTGTAAGCCATAATTATTAACAATAAGAAAAAAAACACACTTAAAATAGAACACTTTGTGTGTAATACATCTACATAATCTATGAGTTTTTACATATTTAACTGAATTATTGAAATAAAGTAATGTAGCTCCTCTACTTTGGAAGGAAGTGGATATAGGCTATGTTAGCTAGCTAGCTAGGTAGCTATGTGGTGTCCCCGTATATGCTATGAATATGCTGTAAATAACATTGAAGAGTCCGACTGTTGGGTTAGCACAGCCTGGGTTTAAATCACATAGTGTCCACAGCAGTAGCTTTTTTAGACTAGATTCACTTTAAATACAATGCAACTATAAACCATTTACTGTGAACTGACTGGGAGTCAAACACAAGTGTGGCAGAAATGAAAAAAAAAATATTAACAGTAACAAACTAATTAACAATAATTTTCCTTACAACTGAACATAACTTAAAGAACAATGGATTATGTCAGGGAGTTAAATTCTGGCAAGGAGATGGAAATTCAGCACAACACCAGTTGCACGGCAAAACAACACAAATGGCATAAAAGTATTAATGTGTTCAGGGACAGATTTATTCATTTAACAGCCAAATATACTGGTAGCTTACATTAATGAATGTGAAGCATCAAGAAATCAAATTCAATCTAAGGAAAAAAATAACTGAATTTATTAAATGAAGATGTAATAAAAACACAACTAAAGACACAAAATTGATCAAAATAGATTTGATTCTTTAGCGAAACCTACCACTGGCGATGTCAACAAATCTTCTACTAACCCTAGGTCAGTGACGCAGGACAACATTCCTAAACACAGTGTACTTAACACAGTCGCTTCCGCAGCACCCCAGCACCCAGCCTCATCAAAGCACCCGCCTGTTTAGCAGTGCCGTTATTTACGTCCTCGTTAGACATGTATACACCTCCTCTGGGCCAGCGTCGTCACAGAATTACCCACCAGGGAGTTGATAGCGGACAAGCATATTACAGAGCAGCAGATTGGCTCGTAAAAGTGTAATTTGTGTGTACTGTGGCAAGCGACACCAGCGCACGGCTGCTCGGACCTTTTTATATTCTAATCAATAGACTCGGAGGCGCAGCGTTTTTTTTCCGCTGACGTGTCAGAAAAAGGCCGATATTGAATGGATGAGGCTTCGTCGGGATAAAGATGGGACCGGTTTTTGTTATGATCAGCCACAAGTACTCTCAGGAAATATGACTGCATAGCAGTTAATTAAGTGCTTATGAACTCGAGGCAGTGTATTAAATTGAGCTGTTTGTGTATTTTTTTTTACGGCCACACCACCATTCAACGGTTTGAAATCAACATTTTTTAATAATGTAAAAGCAATTTGCTGCTGCTGATGAAAAGCTAGATGAGACTGTAATTTTAATAGCCTGGTTCTGAAGTAGGCTGACTAGGCATCATTGTCCTGCTCATATGGCACCAAGTGTCTGATACTGTATCTATTTTGTGCTAAAAAGGTTGGAATGCTACGTTGTCTTGTGGAAAAAACTTCTTTACTTATGGATTATTTCTATGAGTTTATGTACCAAAGTTATTTAGTTAGCATAGTTTAGCATTAGCTAGAGTATCACACAGTAAGTAAGTAACATAATACCAAAAGTTGATAAATCCTGCACCTAAAATCTGGGGTTACACATAGGGCGCATTCCCTTGCCCAATACTCTACACTTCATAAGTTACTGTGGCCACTTATGATCTGATCAGCCACATTTTACTCAAACATGAAGATCCAACACCTAACAGTTTAGCTGCTGTGGCCTTTAATCATCCAATCAGTCACATTTAACCCAAGCATGAGGATCCAACATCCAAAATCTAAATTGCTGTGAGCATTTATGATCCAGTCAGCAACATTCAGGTAGGCACCTCCCTTCGTCAGTATTACGCTGAATTAAACCTACAACACCTACAGAAGGCTCAGCAAGTAATTTTGGAGTTCCAGACTCACTCCACTCCAAGCTTACTAGATAGAATATAACAAGATTTTACCCACAATCTTGATGACACTATTCCAACATCACACGCACCAAACAGCCTATGTCTACACTCAACCAAACTGTCCCCTTCCCCAACTAACCTCATTCCTTCTCATCCACAACCACTGACTAGATCTCTCTAATGCATACAAATACAAATGCATATCATTGCACAAAAGATCTAGATTTTGACAGTTTCTGACACTGTTTAGTCATTTAAGGAGGAATGGACCAATAGAAATGCTCCAAAATAAAGTATTGTACACCGAATTTCTTAAGGTAAGGGTTTTCTTATTATATAAAATTGCAGTGTGAAAACACTAATAGATAGATAGTTAGTCTGTTGGACCAATTGCAGAACACTTAAGCAGGCTATGGTCACCCAATAACCATTAGAAGAAGAAAAATGACCAGCATTGTGCCAAAATCCGACTGCCCTTGTTGTGCACATAAATCAACCAGCAGCATCAGTACAACAGATTTCACTGGTGACTCCTGTATCTACTGTAACTGTAGATTGGACCTCAATTCAAAAGGAAAAAAAAAATTATATGTTCATTCTGCACTTGGAGCACCTAAAACAACTTAAACTGACAAAGTTCTACAAAGTTTTTAGGTGCGTTTAGTGTGAAAACAAATCTAGCTGGAACTGGTCTAGACTGTGCATGATCATAATGCATATAGTAAAACAGATCAGCATCAAGAATCAGGGTTTTCTGTGATCATATTTTTATCTTTGTATAAAAAAGGCATTTGTTCTTGTTGGATACACTATGTTTTTACACTCATTAGGGGTGTGCCATATCGTATGATATACAATAATAATGTCATTATTTTTGACATATTGGAATTGTTTAGTCATTTAATGGATGGATCAATAAAAATATTCCAAAATTATTTAAATAAAATATTGACACTGACTTTCTTAAGGTAAGAGTTTCCTTATTATGTATGATTGCTATTTTGTAGACTTTTTTGTGTTGAGATAAAATCAAGATTAATCTGTTCATTAGCCATTACACTTTCATCTAAATTTGTTTTGCCAAATAAAAAAAAAACATATTTTAAACTAAACAGCACAAAATTTAAAATGGAATAAAGGCCACAGGAAGTGAGAGAGATGACTAGTATTAAGATTTACATTACTATATGTATCATCTGATGTTTACAGTAATGGGGTCCCTCTCTAGCTAAATAAAAATATTACATACTTTTTAATATTGTTATACTACACTGGCATGCCAAAAGTCATGGGATAGCAGTATGTACAGTAAACTGATCACAAAGTGTTACTTCAGGCCTCATGGCAAGGTGGCTTGAATTATGTATACATAATTTGGAAAAGACATTCTGTTTCTGAAGCTGTGTAAGAATTTAACATTTACTCATGTACAAGGAAAAAATCATTGATAGAATTTCCCACCTACAGTGGACAGTGCCGTGTGTGTGGTAATGATTGTGACCGGCATCTGGTTTGGATTGTCCATGCCAACAGAAAAACAACCATAACACATAAAACACATAAAAAAATCTGTACTTTAAATAATCAAAGACTACTGCATATATCATACAATGGATTTCATTCTGCTTCTTAATTATATTTATGATAATTTAAAAATTAGGTTTTATATCAACAAACTAAGGATGAAGGAGGTGAGATGGGTTTCTACTGCACAAAAAATGTGGTACATACGTGAACAATTCACTAGCATAAGCCTGGAGAAACTGGTGGGAAAGTGAAAAAAATGCACTTTCTTAAAAGCCTTGTATAAAGCAGAGGTCTAATCACAGTCAGAGATGAGAGCTCGTCCCACCTCTCAACATTCCACAGCGAACCACAAACCATCTGGACCTAAACACCACAAAAACGGTGAATGATGATAGACTTCAGGAAGCGTCCTCCTGCACCCATCCCACTAGCAATCAAAAACACTGCTGTTACTGTAGTGGAATCCTGTAAATTCCTCAGCATGATCATTTCCAGCACTCCCAGCTGGGAAGAAATCACCCCTACAAAGGCAGAGCAGCATGAGATCTAAAGAGTTTCCATTCCATAACCTTGCATACCCTATCCAGCCACTTTCGTCTTTCAGCTTGGAAAATAGCTGTAGATGATTATGGCTATGGATTATAGCTTCTGGGTGTTAAACTGTATTTAATTACATAATAAGAAAATGTATGAATATGACAACTGACACCAGACTTTTGATCATTAGAGTACGTTAAATTAAAATGGTTGCTTAGTATGAAAAATCCACGGTGAAAATGGAAATTGCTTTAAGACTTTTCACTTGGTCTAAATTACAAAATTACAAATTTTGGTATAGATCAGCAGAATATTGCATTGTATAATATGCTTGTGATTTATACAATGTTTTCTAATGTTATATTATAGGGCCAAGAATAAGAAGAATCAAATAAAAAACGTAAAAAATTATTTTAGGGCTATATTGCCCACCCCTACTATTCATTTAGAATGCAATTTGGATAAATAAATAAATATACTTTGAAAAATATAAATTCATTTATTTATTTACTTTCAATCAAATATTTTTCGCACTTAAAATCCTATAATTTTCCTAAAAATCTTCATTATGCATTATAATCCGGTGCTCCTTATGTATGAATTTTACCAGTCAGGTTGCAAGGAGCAGTAAAGACATTCCGCTGAAGTACAGTGTTTTCCAGCACCGAGGCTGAAGCAGGATTAGCATTAGCCCCTAACCGCACTAAGCGCTAGCTTTTTCGCCGTTCAGAGGTGAATAATGCTAGCTAATATCACCCTGGCTTACCGGAACACTCAGGGTGTCTTAGTGCTGTCGGTGGGCATTTACTAGCGCTAACCACGGCTGGCACTAGTGGTTAGCCACTAATGCTAATGCAGCTGCACCCAGCCTTAGTGGAAATCTGGAAATTTGGAAATCTTAGCTTATTATAAATAAAGGGAAGCACTTTACTCACCCAAATAAACAGTTTTCAGGAGAGAAATCTGTGTAGATTAACATCCAGTGGTAGTTTTTTTTTTTTTAAGAATTTTGTTTACTTAGCTTAGCTTTACTTAACTTAGTTACCCCACCACCACCAAGTGGCGTGACCTGCTGAATTAGAAGGAAAACATGGTCACACTCCTGTTCCTTACTAGTGTCGCTTAATGCACCTTATAATTTGGTGCACCATAAGTATGAAAATAGACCTGAAAATAGACCAGAAAATAGACGTTTATTGCGCCTTATAATCATGTGTGACTAATAGTGCAAAAAAATACGGTATTTCTAAGCATATAATTTCTTGCTCAAAATGAGACTTTCTGACAGTAATAAAATAAAAATCTTTACATTGAATTACATGTGCAACATTCATGAGGCATTGAACCATTAATAAAAAAGATAAGCTGGAGTGAACAGTAAAAATGGCGTCCACTTATGGGCGTGGGGAACGTGGTGAAGTACATGTGATGTTATTGGAGTGTGTTTATATAGTTTTGTCCAGCTCCAGTCGTCCCACAGCAGAGGAAATAACAAGCTACAAACCTGGAGCCAAGGCAACGGCCCAAACAAAGTCCAGTGTGGTGTGGTCCACAGTAACCATAGCAGTGTACTCAGGACCTGCAGAGGGTACGTGCGAGAGGGTCCAGCTTTTAATCATCAGGCCACGCCCAGGTTTTACAGCGCAGTGTTGACATCATGTCAGAGTTGAGAAGTGTGTGTGAGCGGTTAATGATAGAGGGGAACTCTGAGAGGTGAGGTAGTCCATCACTGAGGAATGGGAGTACAGTGTGTTTGTGTGCGCCAGTGTTGTGGTAACTCACCGCAGGCAAACATATAGAACATATGTGCACGTACACACACACACACAAACACAAACACTCACACATGTCTACATGCATGGAAAAACAATATCTGTTTTTACCATGTAATAGTATATTTATTAGCAATTACTCATGTTTTATTACACAGTAGATGCACATACCTTCATTTGAAGAAACCATGTGTCTTCATTTTTGTCGTTGTGTAATAATATAAATCTTGTAGTTAAATTTATATTGTGTCAGAATTGATGAAATGACCAATATAAATGGTCTAAAATGCACCAATCTAATTAAAATGACTTCCATTTAAAGTGTAAATGTAAAATGAAGTGTAATTTTGGGAGTTTTTGTCTAAAAGCAATGATATGCACTTTTTATCAGTAGGTATCATCAAGTAAAAATAATTGGTATAAACAAACATAGCACACAAACAATTTTAAATGTTTGTAAACTCTCTTAACTCAATGGAAGTCAGTGTAAAAAGAGTTTATTTCAGGTATTTTGGGAAAATTTCTATTGGTGCATTTATTGAGAAATTTAGACACACTGAAGGAAACTAAAAATCTATAAAAATGGAGATACTGGTCTTTCAGTGAAAATTTATAAATTAATAATACAGACTCCTTTGTGTTATTTACATAGATGCAAGTACTTACATTTTAAAGTAATGTGCTTTATATCATTGGTGTTACACACACACACAAAAAACTTGGATCTTTCTTTTTTTCCCATTTTCAAATATTTCTGTTGGTTACATTTGTGTCCAGATTTCATAAGAAATGGGCCAAAAGAAATGTTCCAAAATGCCCCCCCAAAAAATCCCTTTACATTTAGTTTAGAATAAAATACCCTTTTTTATTATTTGGTAAAGTTGCCACTTTTGTAATATGTGATATTTATTATGTAACTGTAAGAAAAAATAAAAAATCCTAATTTACAACGCATGCATAAACATTGCAAATAATATTTATTAAGCTATAGTTGGGTTTTAATTAACAGCATATACAAGTGATCTTAGGATGACTAGATGTTTTTTGACATAAAATACATACATTTGGCCATAAGGGTTCTTATAGTGACAGCAAATTGTTCCATTTAATACCACTTCAGTGAAGCATCATTTCCATGTAATTGAATTGGAACATAAGACAGAGGTCCCTATGTTGGTACAATGTAGTTAACTCTCTTTATTATTATTATTATTATTATTATTATTATTATTATTATTATTATTATTAGTAGTAGTAGTAGTAGTAGATAGATAGATAGATAGATAGATAGATAGATAGATAGATAGATAGATAGATAGATAGATAGATAGATAGATAGATAGATAGATAGATAGTGTCAAAATGATTAACAGACTAATATAAGTAATGAGAAAGCCATGAATTGTTAATTTAAGATATGGGGTCATGTACAATATAAGTTCCTTGATCCATTGTTTCATATGTTTTCTGGGAATACATAATGAGAAGCATTACCACCCACAGTGGACAGAGCAGTGAGTGATAATGATCATCATCTGATGGTGTCTGGCTAAAATGGTCCAAACAGACACGCAACTCTGACAGAATCAGAAATCTGCATCTTTTTTGTTAGTTCAGACATTTCTCATTTTCTGCAAATACATGCTCTAAATGACAATATTTTTATTTGGAATTTGGGAGAAATGTTGTCTGTAGTTTATAGAATAAAACAACAATGTTCCTTTTACTCAAACAATTTTTTCAAGAGCTGTTTATGTAAAATGCATGATCGTTTTAAAGCTGTTGGGAATTCAGCATCAGCTTAGTTTTATTTACTTTATGTGTAACTGCATCTGTTTTGTCTCTTTCACACACTCTTTTTTCACAAAAGTGCTTCTGCTTTAACAGAGAATGACACATGAATGAGAGTGGGTGTGTATTTAAATGCATGAGTGTGTGCATGTGTGTTGACTGTACACGAGTGGTTTAATTGGTTGCTGGAGATGTTTTTACATGCAGCTAAATTAGAATGTATAAAAATGGGTGGATTAGTTTTATAGAGGGTTTAACACCCGACCATGATTTAAAGAGCTGATGTAAAACACTCCATAGCACACACGTGTGGACACACAAACACACACGCACACACGTCAAACAGTGTTTTCATGTTTGGGAGAAAACGTAGCCTAGATACACTATCACCTGCTTAACTACACAGGCCAAATGCTTTTCTGGCCCAGGCTTGAGGTGCATAAATACTTTCACACACAGCCTTTCTCACATACATGAGCAGCATTAACATGCCAGAAGCACACACACACACACACACACACAGAGGGTCAGGAGAAAGGTTGGTTCTGAATAGGCCGTCTTTGTAACTCCCATGTGTGGCTAATTACTTCATTTAAGCTCACCAGATTGCTCAAGGCCAAAATGTTGGAAGGCGCTGGATATTAATACTGTCCAAAGGGGTTTAGAACAATGCCTCTGAAGCTCTGTATAAAAGGAAAACTGCATAATGACTTTTCACAGCTCTAAGCTGATATGATTCATCAGGCTCAATTAATCTGGTTTACTGATAAAAGTCAAGCCTGTATTTGAATCAGTAGCTAGCCTCCACTGAGGATTAAGAAACCAGTGTGTGTTAGAGTTAAGAGGGTTTAAAAAAAAAAAAAAAGACATAGAAAACACACTGTTGATTGCTGGACAAATCATTTAATAGAGGATTCTTTAATGATCCAGTCTTGTAAATGGGATATGAGGGTATTGCATATTATGCAAAAAGATTTAGAGTGCTTTTATATTTCCACCTGGGTCTCGACTGCTCCTGTAAACACTCAAAACACGTTAAAAAACCCATATTTTCTGTGAAACATTTTTATAAACGTATAAATATGGCTTCCATGAGATGTTTGGATGGCTCTCTTATCGTGACGTCATAATAAAGAAACGCATAGAAATGCAAAGGTTCACCCTGACACCACCCAGGTAAATGCTCATCATAAACATGGCGCGGCCAGCAATTGCCTATTTGCATAAAAATGACAGAGCCCTTAAACGGCTCATTCTGAAAGAAACTGAAACTTGCAAGAACAAAGCTGGCTTTATGTGAAAATGATTTTGTGAAAAGAACTTCATGAACCTGTTTTGTATAACCTATAAACCTATTCTAACTTGTGTAAAGAAGAGGTATAATATGTTCACAATATGTTAAGGTGTAGAGAACCATCATGTATTGTAAAGGCGCTCAAAATACCATTTTTACAACATTGATCCTATGCTGATTGTAATTGAGAAAATGTTGTATTCTTGCTTCTCTGCTGATTGCACAGTGTTGCACATTTTTGCATTCTACAATTGTTTTCTGTTGGTAACATTTTGCCTGTAAACTCAAAGATATTACTTATATTTCCATATGCATTTGACCGGATGATGGGAAAAAGTTGAATGGATGGAATAAAGTCCTTTGTTGTGTTATAATTTACTGTATGTATCATCTAATAGCCCATAAGAACAGAGAGACCCATTTATATATATATATATATATATATATATATATATATATATATATATATATATATATTTTTTTTTTTTTTTTTTTTTTTTTTTTATTGTGGGCACACTACTGTAAATATGTTATGGTTAAAATCATGATGTTACATAAATAACAGCAACAATTTAAAACAATCTACAACTTTTTGTTCTAGAAATTCAAACTAATGTCAAAATTATTCATCACTCACTCATTCATCATCAACCTCCTAATCCATTTCAAATCATAGGGGAGCCAGAGCCAATCCCGACAGTCATCAGGTAAAAGGCACGAAACACCCTGGACAGACAGACAGACAGACACACACACAGTTACTCACACACTCACATCTAGGGAGAATTTTCTATCTCCAATTCAGCTGAACAGCACATCTTTGGAGAGTTTGAGGAAACCCACACGGACACTGGGAGAACGTACCACACAAAGTCCACACAGAAAGACCCTGTTCACCCCAGCTGGGAATCAAACTCAGGCCTTCTCTCTTTGCGACAACAGCGCTATTCACTGAATGCCACCCATAACTATTCATATAGAATGTAAAACATTTAATTTTAGCATTTGAATTGTTAAAATTTGTGGAAGAGACCGTCAGAAGCAAAACATCCACTTTTAAAAGGAGCTAGACTTTACAGCCTCTGGATCTGTGCTGGAGAAACAGGATTACCATTCTTCTGAAAAATCTTCCTCGATTCATTGATTGAAACGTCTGCATTAACAATGTGATGAAATGTTTAAAGCCCTATCCGGATGGGATAAGTTTCTCAGGGGGATGTCTGTAAAAAATATTTTACACTTCTACTCAGTGATAAAACTCTTGCATCGGGACTGCAATTGAAAAAACAGGAGGATCAGTTAGTTTTTTGGTTTTCTCGGTCACATGACAACGTGTTCAGTAGCTCCTCCATTTCCACTCGTTGTCGTGTTTACTAGGATCTCCACGGAAATGCGCACCCAAAGTGTACTTACGGTGCGTATCAGTGGACAAATAGTTATTTTATTGAACATTAGAGATGTTGATCCGGACGGGACTAAAATTACCGGAGGACCACGGAGTTCAGCGAAAACAGTAGATAATTTAGCCTGTAATATTCTCAGAGAAGGTCTAAGAAAAACACGAACATGGTCATTCAGGACGGGAATAAAATCACAGAGGACCCCCCATGAAAGAGAAAATTACCCCAGGACCCCCTGAGAAACTAATCCCATCCGGATAGAGTTTAAGATTAATATCTATGAAATTAATAAAGTATCTTCATGCAATGGTAACATATTGAACTGAGTTCTGGGAGTGTGGTGTGAAATATACAGTATGTAAGATATGTACGAATAGAACCACTGTCCATTAATTAAATTAAGTTTGTTTTAGTAGAGTGTATTTTATAGAGTGTAGCATCCAGAAGCCCTGCACCATTTAAAAGCCCTCAATTACATTGAGAGAATTGGGAAACTGTAATTTGCAGGTAGTGAAAGAGTGAAATCGGAAAATGAGCGAGGCATTTAAACAGCCCTGGGGAAATACATCTCATTTAAAACGCACTAAAAGGTTTCACAGTGACAGGTATTAAGCGCTGACACTGAGTGAAAAGGAAGAAAAAAGGCTGCAAATGGAAAGTTTCCGTAGTTTCCACAGTTTAATTGGTGAAAGGGCTCAGGGTTCAGTTTAAACTTTCGTTTTAACCTTCCTTTTTAACTGGAGGACTCTGACTTATGGTCATTTGTACATGAGCCTGTTCTTTTATTCTCTGGTGCTGAACAAACAAGCCAGACAAACACCCCCCACACACACACACACACATCCACACACACACACTCAACCACAAGGGCTTGTGCTGCCATGTTTTTTTAATGAGATGTTGGAAAAGAGCTTCAGAGCCAATTGAGTTGACTATGCACACAGACAAACCACCCTGCTAATGCCTAAAGCTGGGGTCTGTCAGCCAGCACATGGATGTTCACGGACATCTGCTCGCTTATTTTGATCATTTCATGGTTAATATATAAATCCCATCGTTAGGACTGTGGTGAAATGTTTGGGATTCATTATCTTTGTGAAATTAATATTGTATATGATGATAATGCAGTTCATGTAGTGATAAAGTATTTGGTTTTATCAAATTCTGGGAGTGTGGTGTAAAATATAGGGGACCAATGATTAACTCTTGGGACCCCTTAAATGCCTCTAAATTCTGGGCAGAATAGTAGATAAATAGTAGATAAAAATAGTAGATAAAAGTGTTATTTAGTATTATAGAAATATGAATTTCAGAGTTTTTGATTTTACTCAAGCTACCAACAAAACAAAAACTTCTGTAAAAATGACGTTACCAGCCACTCGCCTTCACCCAATCGCATTACGCTCCAAAGTCACCTGTGTTTTGTGGAAGTTGTGGTTCAACCCAACGTAATATCTTTCATACAATCATACAGTCTTTGCGAAGTATTGTCAACTTTCTGTTGTGTACTGAGTCTTATTAATCTGTATTTTTCTGACAGCCCTCTAGTTTCTGTATCATTTATTATCGTTTATTGCCATTCTCAGATTTGTTGCATTTTCTTTTTGGTCAATATCCCAGACTGTATATTCGACTACGAGTTCTGTATCTGTTGAGAGTTGTGTCTGCCTATCTGGTTCTAGTGCTTGGCGTTACACAGATAGTACACATTGCCTTTCTATAAGCACACAAGCCAGTGCAGAAAAAAGATAACACCTCACAACTTATACAGGTGTAGGGTGGTCCAAAGCCACCGGTCCATTAAGGCAGCACTTCTTGATTAATTTAGTACAGTACCAGTAAAAAGTTTGGACACACCGCTTCTTGTGTTCTTCTTTTTTTATGATTTTTGTTACACTGTAAATGTATTTATTGAAGACTTGTATAAATTGTAAATTTGTATTAAAGCTATACAGGAACACATGCAGAATTATATTGTGAAAATAAAGTGTTATATATATATTTTATACTTTAGATTCTCCTAAGTACCACACTCATCTTTGAGGACAGATCTGCACACTCTTAGTATTTTAATCTCAGTGTCTTCATGAGGGAGAGTCACCTGGAATACTGTAGTTTTCTCAGCATCTTGACGGAAGTTTCTGGAGGTGCTGAACAATAGTTGCTGCTTTTTCTTCATGCTGTTAAGCTCCAGCTGATCCCAAATCACCGCAAATCACCATCTCAGTTGATCAGGTTTAGATCAGGTGATTGTGGAGGGCAATTTTGTTTTTGTTGACTACGTCATTTTATAAGTGTCCCTTCATTGTTTTAATATCTTTAATATTAATATACAATCTAGAAAATAAATTAATTATCAAAGTCATTTAATGAGAAGGTGTGTCCAAACATTGAGCTTCACATTGGTAGTGTACATAATGCAACCTCATGATGTCCAGTCATGAATGTCAGTGTAGGTAGTAGGTAATATAGCAGTGATTAGTAGTTAGTAGTGTCTGTCTATATAATGATATATATAGTCAAACTGTTGAACTTTACCGTTTAACCAGCAGCGTGTACAACTTATTTGGAAAACTTCGTATAGAGTGAACTCTTCATAAAGTTCTGTACGAAGACTGTAGCACGCAGTGGGAAACTGGGGAGGGAGGTAAAGGGAAGATGGACAGATATTGATGAATGAGTGCAGCTTGCTTTCCATCTCCAGAACCTCCCCTCCTCCTCCTCCCACAGACCCTAAGGGCTGAGCAGAGACTGACACTGTTGTTTGGAAAATATGTTTGGAAGGAGAGAGAGAGAGAGAGAGAGAGAGAGAGAAGGCTTGAAAAACAACACACCACCGCTCAGTGGGGGGAAATCTAATCACTCTAAATTACAGATTCCAGGCAACTCCAGATGAATGTGTAATTAGTTGTGATTGTGCTCTCGCTATTGTTGCTAGTTTGTTTTGAAAGTCACTTCAGGACAGCGTGTTTAATATTCAGGTAAGGTTTGACGCGAAAGCTTAAGCTGATCGGGGCAGCGCTTGCTAATGAAACAGGCAATCAGCTGCCACACCTGTCGTATCACACGCGCGCAGCGTTTACCGTTTACGGATAATTGGATATTTTTGCAGCCTCTTCATTAGGCATGCTTTACAACCAGTTGATAATGTTAATGAAATGCATCCACTGCGAGAAAGCGAGGCGCGGTAATTATGTCTAACCTGCTTAATTGCAAGATCATTTACAATACCAATCCTACGTACAAAAGTTTGTAGACACCTGTAATTCTCTGCATGCTTCGTATAGGGCTGGGTATTGACAAGAAATGATAATACAATATGTATCACGATACAGAGTGTTTTAATTAAATCAAATTTTCGAAAAAACAATCTGTCAGAAATCTCCTGTGTACCTGATTATATCTTAGCTGGACTAGAAATCTTCAGTGCTACTCTTCATAGTAGTGCAACCCTCTAAGTGGTGCAACTGTCTAAGCGCTATCTTCATAAAAATTCAAGGCCAATCCCTATTGACGCTTTTTAACTTTTAACTAATGATTGCTGATAAGGCCTTGCCATGCATAAAATGACCGCCATTGTGTTTTAGAATGGAACTAAAAACATCTTTCTTTTTTGAGAAATCACATATTCTTTTTTACTTTAAAACTCATGTATATTTTTTTTTATTTAGACTAAATTTCTTCATTTGTATCACATTACATAGTTTAAATGAATTGTAGAAAAAAATCTAATTTTAGAAAAAAAAACTGTCATTTTTTTTCCATTTTTTCCCCCAAATTTTATCCAATGCTAATAGTAAGATCTACAGTGGCTTGCAAAAGTATTAACACCCTCATGAACTTTGTTTTACAGTGCTGAGCAGTGTTACTTTCTGCCACACATATTACTTTGCATTTAGGACCAAAAGTTACATTTCCCCTTTTCCATATGGTTCCCCTACATGGCTTGTGACAAACTGCAAACAGTACTTTTTATGTCTTCCTTTAAACAAAGGCTTTCTTCTTGAGGATTTCTGCAGCTCCTTCAGAGTGACTATGGGACTGCTTCTCTGACCAGTGCTCTCCTTGCTTGATCTGTCAGTTTGGGTGGACGGTCATGACATGGTAGGTTTGCAGGTGTAGAATACGTTTTTCATTTTTGCATGATGGATTGAACAGTACTCATTGGGATGGTTAAAGCTTGGGATATGATTGGAATTTTATAATCTAACCCTGCTTTAAACTTCTCCACAACTTTATCTCTGACCTGTCTGGTGAGTTCCTTGGTCTTCATGATGCTGTTTGTTCACTAGTGATCTCTAACACACCACTGAGGCCGTCACAGAACTGGTGTATTTAAACTTAGACTAAATTATTACACATAGCTGGAGATTTTTATTTGATTACTATTTATTTTTTTTATTTTATTTTTTTTAAATTCGGTCCACTCCACAAATATGTGTTACTTTGTGTGCTGATAAGGATTAAAACACAAAACCTTCTCATTTAAAGTCATAATCAAAAATCCATACTGTATTTGAAAATCGATACAGTATTGCAAAACCAAACATCACAATACCTCAGTATATCAATATTTTCTCACACTCCTAGTTTCTTATGAACCAAAGGGTATAAGTATGGAGTTTACCCATCTGTCCTTGCTGCAAAAAGTCCATTCTTTAAAAAAAAACATTACAAAACATATTGTTGACACACTGCATGAAGGGTTTGATTGCAGTCAGCCACGAGAGCATTAGTGAGGTCAGGTGCTAATGTTTGGATCATTAGTTCTGCATCACAGAAGCTAATCCAGCTCCTTTTAAAGCTCACCTTCCGCGAAAATCCGATTTTTCTTGTTTTTTGTGGAATACAGTAGGTCTCTCCGAGTTGAATGTGTACACCTGCACATTAAACTGTTTTGCAGCCCCCATTGTCTGCAGGAGCTAAGCAAAGAAATCCCCCCTCCCCCCCTCCGAAAAACGGGTGAATTTTGAATTATCTTTCTGCCTACGTAGGCAGAAACTCACAGACCAGCCCACCTTGGCTCGAGAAACTCCCAGAGGCGGAGCTGAAGCGACGCAACATCACCGCTCATCAGTTAGGAGGTGGGAGGCAGTGAGCGGCAGAGCGGCGGAGGGGCGTCGCAGTGCTCCTAGCCAATCAGAGGAGAGATATTTGCATGCTGTTTGCATGTATGAATATTCATGAGCAAAGCTGGAATCCGGTCATTTTGGACACACCCCTAAAACAGTCCATTAAAAAAGAGCTATACAGAGACACCTGAGCACTTTTTTTTTACAAAAACGGCTCACATGTCATTCATTCATACTAGAGACCACAACTAGACATTTTAAAATGAAAGAAAAAACGACGGAAGGTGAGCTTTAAAGGTATTCGATGGAGCTCCATCACTCAGGAGAACGCACTCCCACTGCTTTACGGTCCAAAGCCAATGCTTGGCATTGAGCGTGAGTCCAATTCTATTGGCAGTGCTACTCTATAGAGATTATACAAGCTGTGTGGGCACAATTAAACACCTCTGACATCAACGGGTGCCCCAGAGTATGATTTGACATATTTCGAAAAACATTTCAAAGTTTTTTTAGAGTAAAAAAAAAAGGAGCACAACCTAAAGCTTTCTGTTTTTTTGAACAATAGAAAAATGTTTATGCAAGATTAAGAATGTTATTTTTTTTACAAGCACCGAAAACACCCCAGATACAAATGAAAACATACACATAAAGATGCTTCCAGCACCAACCAATAATAAATAATGTACCTTATAACTGACTGCAATAACAAAACACATACTGTAACTATAACAGATGGAGAGGCTATACTGTAATGTAATGATCTGGTAAGTTGTTACAAGCAAAATGTTTTAAATGTTTTAAATCTGCTTTTTCTTGTTCTTTGTGAAATACAGTAGGTCTCTCTGAGTTGTATACAATGCTGCACATGAAACTGTTCATTAACCTCCAATGTCTGCAGTAGCTAGTAAAAGAAAATATTTAGAAAAATGAGTTAATCAGAAAAAGCACCGTGTCAACTCGTGAAATAGTATTCATGGCCTCACCTGCCTTGGCTCCTGACTGCCCACAGACAGTGGTGAAGCCAGGCAGCAACACCCTTTTGTCAGATAGGAGCTAGCAGTGCTAGAAACAGCATGGCAGTATGTTCCTCTGTTATTTGTGCAAAAAACACATCAGTGTTATATGCTTTGCTTGGTAATTCAGAGCTATTGAATAGAACAAATGGTTAGATTTTGTCTATGGAACACCACCAGCAAAGTACAATTGAGATAGGTAGGTATATGTTTAGAACAGTTCTGTTTACATTAGTTAAACGTAAAAATCCCCCCCCGGGTTTTTGTTCCAACTGCCTGCTGTGGCTCAGCAGTAAGATTTTAACTTTCTGGACCTGAACTACCCACCTCTGTGTAAGTAACTATGTTTACATAGGATCTCCAGTGGATTTCACGTTTCACAGATATGTACATTAACATGCTATAATAAGAGTACTGTTTCTAAGTATATTAGAATTTAGAAACTACTTAAAGTTTTGGTTAAGGGGAGGTTTTGATGCCTATGCTATAAAACGATTGACTACACTTCCATCTGTATCTATAGGCTTTCAGAGACCAACAAACACAAAGATATGAATGCAGAGTAAGGATATGAATCTGCATCTATATGCAATATTGAGCATAAAAGAGCAAATACATCCGTAATATACATTAATGTGAGAAGACTAGTGTGCTAGAAATCATTTGGAGCATTTTGATACATTAGGTAGATGCTTGTTTTTTTTTTTGTTTTTTTACAACAATACACACTTCTCATCTGCCTTAAAACTTTATTTTGCGGTGTGGTGGCCGTAATTTAGTGACTTTTACTGTGAGGTGTTTACAGTCCTTGTGTGTGCGCTTTTGTACATTACTATTACTGCTGAAAACATATTCACACAAAACATATATGAAAAAGTTTAATTGCCTTATATGCTCTGTAAACAGGGTTAGAAACTTTAAGATGTGTGTGTGTATGTGTGTTGGTTCCATCGCTGGTGAATAGAACAACCTCCTGGTGTTAGTGTATAGGGTGAATAAGGGTCTCTTCTCTACCAGTGGGCTGCCATTTTTAGAAAGTGCATGACTGCATGTTATGGTTATTTCTGTCTCTCTCATTATTAAAATAAAGTTGCGGAACCACACTAGGGTTTGACCTCTTTACTCCGCCCCTGGTGATGCTGCAATTTATCACTTTAGTTTATGTCCTGCTCCCTCCTACACACTGCCAGCTTTACTGTGTGCTTTTCTAATAAACTAAGGCGGTCAATTTGATATAACAGCTTCGGAAACATTGATCTCAGTCACGTCGCCATGGTCAGGGTCATGGTCTCCATGGAAACGTGACATCACCGTTGAGAAAAAAATCAGCCCTTGTGAGGACTTTGGAGGGATTCACCTAAACGATTCTCATCTTCAGTATGGATTTATCCAAGGCTTACGCAAATGGATTCAGCCCTCAGGGCCAGATATCCGGACAGGGATTAAATTAAGCCCAGAGGAAGCGTTAATGCTGGGGTAATTCATTCCAGCTTAGAAAGTTCATTTCTCACACACAACTTCGTTCTTGTGTTTTGCACCCAAGATTACGCCGAGGCCAAGTGGTCCAAATGTTTTAAGTGATATTTTTTTGTCTGAATGGGACGTATATTGGCTTTATACTCTTCTAGCTGACACATTGAGTTATACTCTAGAATTAAAGAGTTATTTTTGGAAAACAGATCAAACAATTGTACAGATATAAGAGTTAAATAACAGTATCCAGTGGCAAAAGTAAAAAGTTGGACCTGGCTCACGGATTACATTAAAAAACCCAGTAAAAAAAAGGAAAATAAGTGGGGGAAGTGTTTTTATAATAATACAAATTTTCAGTAGTGTAGTCTAATAGGTTGTACTAGATGCTGTAAGGACAAATGGTGTGGTGGTCTGCAATTCATGAAGAGGCAGTCTTACATGCTGAGATCATGTGTAATTTTCTTGCCCTATGTAAACCCATTACAACTAATTACACTGTTAAAAAACAAAGCCTCTAAAACAGGCCTTTAAAACTATGTCGCAGTAAAAAAAAAAAAAACATGGATCCACCATAAAACATTAACTGTGTTCCAATGCCTAGAATGGAAATGAAAGCGCAGCGAAAGTTCTACTAAAGACTCCAATGCTACGTCACCTAATTACCTATCCAATCAGCGGTTCCCTTCTGCCTAAAACCCACCCAAGATGGCGGCGTGTTAACAAGCAGCGGCCGCTCCGTGTCCGTTAAATGGTGCTTTTGTGTTACTATTTGTCGTTTTTTCCGTTTATTTCCTGCAAATATGTGCATCGGAACACCCGTGCACATGTTCTACCACTGCCAGACCCTGCTACAGTGGAGAAATCAGCCAGAAAACACGCTACCGGACGAGGTTCTGCAGACGCTACTTGAGCTTAGCCTACTAAGAGACCCAGGCCGCCAGCCCGCGGTGTTTCCTGACGCCGGAGCCCAGCGGAAGTGCCATCGCAAGCGGTGCGAGCGTAAGCGCGGAAAGAGAGCCGGGATCCGCGCGAGGCTAAAGGCTAGTCCTAGCCGGCCGGCTATACCATCGCTCTTTCTGGCAAACGTCTGTTCCCTTGACAATAAACTGGACTACATCCGACTCCAGCGAACAACCCAGCGTGAGTTCAGAGACTGCTGTGCTTTGGTTTTTGTGGAATCGTGGCTGAACGACAACATTCCGGACAGCGCCATTCAGCTAGCCGGGCTAACCGCGTACAGAGTGGATAGGAGCGCGGCTCTATCCGGGAAGATCCGCGGTGGAGGCGTGTGTGTTTACATCAACACGGAATGGTGTAACAACGCTGTGACTGTTGCCAAACACTGCTCTTCGCTGGTGGAGTTCCTGATAGTCAAGTGCAGACCTTTTTATTTAGTACGGGAGTTCTCCACCGTGCTAATAGCTGCTGTCTACATCCCACCCAGCGCTAGCATTGGTGCTAATGCTAAAGAGGCTCTGTGTCTATCAGCGATCTGCAGAACAAACACCCAGACGGACTGTTTATTATCGCCGGAGATTTCAACCACGCAAATCTCAAGTCAGTGCTCCCTAAATTCCATCAACATGTGGACTTTGCAACGAGAGGAGCGAGCGCGCTGGATCTTGTTTACACAAACATCCCCAGCGCGTACCGGGTGGAGCCCCGCCCCCACCTCGCTTTCTTGGACCACATGTGTGTTTGGCTGACTCCAACATACACACCACTCATCAGACGCTCCAGACCAGTTCAGAAGCAGGTGAAAACCTGGCCGGCAGGCTCCATCCCTGCCCTTCAGGACTGTTTTGAGTGCACTGCATGGGACATGTTTAGGGAGGCTGCTACTGAAGGCGATTCTGTTGATTTGGAGGAGTATGCAGCATCAGTCACTGGCTACATCAGCAAGTGTATTGATGATGTCACTGTCTCCAAGACCATCACTACACGCCCAAACCAGAAGCCTTGGATGACTGCTGAGGTACGTGCGCTGCTGAGGACCCGCGACTCCGCCTTCAGAGTGGGTGACAAGGTGGCCCTGAGGAAAGCGAGATCCGACCTGTCAAGAGCCATCAGAGAGGCAAAGCGCGCACACGCCCAGAGAATCCACAGCCACTTCAAGGACACGGGTGACGCGCGGCGCATGTGGCAGGGCATCCAGGCAATCACCAACTACAGGACAATGCCACCGTCCTGTGAACGTGATACCTCCCTCCCTGATGCCCTAAACAACTTTTATGCACGGTTTGAGGCACAAAACAACACGATGGCGAGAAAGACCATGCCCAAGCCGGACGAGCAGGTGTTGTGCCTGACTGCAGTGGATGTGAGGAACACTCTGCGCAGAGTCAACCCACGAAAAGCTGCAGGACCAGACAACATCCCCGGCAGAGTGCTCAGGGAGTGCGCAGACCAGCTGACAGATGTTCTCACGGACATCTTCAACATCTCCCTGTGCAGCGCCACTGTCCCAACGTGCCTCAAGTCCACCACCATCGTCCCTGTGCCAAAGAAGTCCACAGTGTCCTGCCTCAATGACTACCGTCCCGTTGCACTTACACCCATCATCATGAAGTGCTTCGAGAGGCTAGTCATGAGGAACATCAAGACACAACTGCTCTCTTCACTGGACCCCCTGCAGTTTGCGTATCGTCCCAATCGCTCCACGGACGATGCCATCACCACCACCCTTCATCTCTCCCTCACCCACCTGGAGAAGAAGGACACTTACGTCAGAATGCTGTTTATAGACTTCAGTTCAGCATTCAACACCATCATCCCACAGAACCTCACCAGGAAGCTAAGCTCGCTCGGCCTCAACACCCCCCTCTGCAACTGGATCCTGGACTTTCTGACGGGGAGACCCCAGTCAGTCCAGTTCGGGGGCAGCACCTCCAGCACCATCACACTGAACACGGGGGCCCCCCAGGGCAGTGTCCTGAGTCCTCTGCTGTTCACCCTGCTGACTCATGACTGTGCTGCAAAACACAGTTCTAACAGCTTTATCAAGTTCGCCGATGATACAACCGTGCTGGGTCTCATCACCAAAGGCGACAAGTCAGCATACAGAGAGGAGGTGCAGCGGCTGACAGACTGGTGTACAGTCAACAACCTTCACCTGAATGTGGACAAGACAAAGGAAATGGTTGTTGACTTCAGGAGAGCACAACACACCCACTCTCCACTCAACATCGACGGGTCCTCTGTGGAGATTGTTAAGAGCACCAAGTTCCTTGGTGTCCACTTAGCAGATAACCTCACCTGGACCCTGAACACCAGCTCTACAGCCAAGAAAGCCCAGCAGTGTCTCTACTTCCTCTGGAAGCTGAGAAAGGCCCGTCTCCCTCCACCCATCCTCACACTCTTCTATAGAGGGACCATTGAGAGCATCCTGAGCAGCTGCATCACTGCCTGGTTTGGGACCTGCACCGTCTCTGACCGCAAGACCCTCCAGCGTATTGTGAGGACAGCTGAGAGGATCATCGGCGTCTCTCTCCCCTCCATCACGGACATTTACACCACCCGCAGCATCCGCAAACAACCAGCATTGTGAATGACCCCACCCATCCCTCACACAAACTGTTCTCCCTCCTGCCTTTGGGAAGAAGGTACCGCAGCATCCGGTCCAGCACGACCAGATTCTGCAACAGCTTCTACCCACAATCCATCAGACTCCTCAACTGCAGAGACTGAACTGATGGTTTTTCTGTACATGCACACACACTTTTACCCCACTTACCCCAGAAAATGGAAAGCACTAAAAACCCTACTACCTCACTGGACTCTATTGCACACTGTGTAATAGAGGTAATTACTACATCACTGGTCTTTTTTGCACACTTTTTGCACACTGCATAATTTGCACACTGTCTTGTTATTTATTATTCTTTGGCTGTATTGTGTTGTATTGTCTGTCTGCACTTTTGTACTGTTGCACTATTGTTCTGTCTACACTGTGTTTATGTGCACCATGGTCCCTGGAGGAACGTTGTTTCGTTTCACTGTGTACTCTGTATATAGCCGAAATGACATTAAAAAAAAAAAAACACTTTGACTTTGATAAGATTACTCATTCAGTACCTTTGCTGCCTTTCAGACACTGATGGTCGTTCTTACCCTCCTCCTTCCCCACCGCATCCAGGTTGGTCCTGTTTGGTTGCCCGGGGTTGGCTCCGCCCCTGTCTCCAATGTATGACAGCATCTGCAGAGCCCAGATGTATCAAGTCCTGGGCCGTTGACGGGGGCTACGCCAAAGACTTTACTAGAAGAGACTGTTTCAATATAACCTCTTTATATATGTATCTTTGTTTTGCTAAATACATTAAAACATTAAATTGTTCAACTGACAACATTTCTTCCGGAGTCATAATAGTAGAACTAATTTTCTCAGCCACTATGCATAAATGAGGTTACATTCAAACACCCAAGGACGTGTTACAATCATATTCTACACCAGGGATGGGCAACTTCCATGATGGAGAGGGCCACATTTTTTTCAGCATGACCATTGGAGGGCCACATGACCTCGCACTTCAAATAATTGAATATGAAAAACGCTACAAATGATTTTCAATAAGAACAAATTTTATATGAATTTATATCTGTATGTTTACAGCACCAACATTTATCAACAACTATTTTCTGCATATTAATGCATTTTAATACGGCAAAAGACAAACCGTTTGCTTAAAAAAAGTGCAAAAAGGAAGTCCTTCATATCAAAGAACAAAAAGTTTGCTTAAAAAACTGATTGCAAATACAGTAGTTCCTCTGTGTAAAATAAGTTCATTATAACAAGTCCTTCATAAGCAACAAGGACAAAACATTTGCTTATAAAAGTGCAAAAGGCATTTGAACTCATTTATAACAAAGAACAAAAAAGATTTAAAAACTGATTGCAAATAGCTCATTCAATAATAGCAGAAAACTAGACCACAGAGGCCCAACATTTATTGAAGCTAATGAGAGAGCTGTGGTTTGGCCTGCTGGCTCACAATGGACTGGATGTCAATGTCAATTTTCGTGGTTGTTTGGCAGCGCCCTCTAGAGGTCAAAAGTAGAATTACGTTTTTTTTTTTTGTTGTTTTTTTAATTATGAAATTATTTTTGATCTATTCGCGGGCCGCACTGAGTGATGACGAGGGCCGTGTGCGGCCCCCGGGCCGCCAGTTGCCCATCCCTGTTCTACACACAGGTTACACTCAACACTCAACCACAAATACAAAGCATACTCTTAACCAGAAAAAACAGCCCACCAGGAGGACTGCATCAGACACTTTGGAGTTGGAAACGTGGGCCGTTTCTTAATCTGCATTCTTATCTGTACTTGTATTCTTGTGGACTCAGGAAACGTCATCAGTCGCAGCCCATGTTCTGTTCCAATTAGAAGATCACAGTTAACCAAGTTTACTACAAATACCCAAATGTGTTCTTGCTCCTCCCACATTATCAAGGATGCATGAAAGATGACTTGTGTGAACTTCTTTCAGCCTGATAACCCACGATGCACCTCACAGCAGTATCAGAGGAGGAGAAACTACACACCTGTAAGTTATATGTTTTCAAAACAGTACTGTTGTATAATGACCTAAAGTTAAAGTGTTAAAATCAAGTTATTTTGAGCTGAGAACATAGTGGTTTTGGCTTAAAAAGCAACTATGTGAAAATGTGCTCCTACATTTTCAAAACAACGCTTTCCACTTCCCTGTGGAAATGTGATGTCATCAAGTATGAAGCTTATCCAATTACAGAATAAAAGTCCTGCGCCCTCTGGTGTATGCATTCGCAAGCCAAACTTGTGTAGTCCGTATTGAGAAACGGCCAACGAAATCCACCCAGATTAGGGACTTGAACCCAGGACCCCATTGCTGGGAGGAGAACGTGCTAACCACCAAGCCACCCACTACATAAAAGGTTGTTTAAATGCAACTAAAGCTTGGAGTGATTTGGAGGATGCGACTGATGTGTGCATAACTGCTATTTGTTACCCACAATTCTATTTGCATGTACAATGTGAAGAGTAGAAAAAAAACAGCTCAGCAAGAATTGTAAGAAAATAGTGGAAAACTATGCCTTTGGAGCAGAGTTCATTTGAAATAGTTAGTTTTTATCACTGGAAATTAGTTATGTAATGTTTTATTAATTATGTAATGTTTTCAATTTTTGTGACCAATGGGATCTCTAGGAACTATAGGAAACGTTAAATTTGAAGCTGAAAATGATAATTGTGTTTAAATGTTGTGGCTAAGTTGAGAAAACCTGTGAGATAATCTATTCTTAAAGCCTACAGTAAAGTGAAAACATCTATTATTGCTATATTAGTCCTACATACAACAGAATGTGCAACAGAATTTACCACGTTTCTGTCTGATTTTGTTATCTTGAACCTAAAACACTCGGGTTTGAACTAAAGATCAGTGAGCTTACAGTTCTTTTTCTATTTATTCCGTTTCTAAACCTTTGTACGTACGTCTTGTGTTTTTGTTTGCATGTGTTCACATCAGCGTTCGCTCAGCACTACAATGTCAGTTTTTCTATTTTCTTCTCTTTTATGTCTCTTTTCTTCTCTCAGGACGCTCCTTGTTTATGAGAAATCTGACACAGGCTTTGTAACTCTGACAAATCCATTACAGGAGTTTCAATGAATAAAGACGACGTCACCCTGCGAGCTTCACATCATATGAATTTTTCATTTGCATGCTTTGACTGGCAGCAATAAAAAACACAGAACAATGGGTTGTGGGAGGAGGGGGGGCGGTGGGTGTTAAATCTAAAAAAGCAAAACAACATAAAGGACACATACTGTGGAAATGACTTTAGCTGCCGCTCATCATAAAAAAGCAATCCTGATTGCTTTGTAGCTTCAAATGGCCAAAAAGATGAAAACCATCACTTCCTTTAAAGCATAGTATAATACTACTTTCACACAATGTCACATGAGGACCATCACCACTTTATGACTAGATAGTGCAGGTTATGAATAAAATAAATAAATAAATAAATAAATGCACAGCCAGCATCAAATGGGATGTGTGTAGTCTGGTGAGTATGTCTTTTTACTGTTTACATTTTCAGTTCTGTAGGCAATCTAGAAGTAATGTAAGTGCAAGTGAATTTAAGCGATATCTCTCTATCTCTCCCTATTTTCTTTCTTTTTACTTTATTTTCTTTCTCAGAGACAAGGTAAATTGTTTTCCAACCACTAATACATCTGGATACCTATCTTTATGTTGTCCATTTCAGGAGATTTAGGACAATTGTAGTACCAACACGTGCGCGCGCACACACACACACACACACACAGACACATTTTATAGCACAATGATAGAATCACAGTAGCTGATTTTTAAAGCGACAACAGCAATGTAATTAAAGCAATAATCCACTCAAGCATTACTAAATTGTAAAGGATGTTCATTTTGAGATGTTTTTTTTTTTGTTATATACATGTTTTGAGAGTGGTTATTTGGAAAAAGTGGGTTATATTATCACACTTTTCTCTCTCTTGCATTTCTTGGGTATGAAATAACACCTGTAAAAAGTTTGGACAAACATTCTCATTCAATGTTTTTATTTTTTTTTCTGTATTTCCCTACATTGTCAGTTATCATCAGAAATCATCCAAGCTATGAAGAAACACATAAGGAATCATGTAGTAACATAAAAATATTGAACAAACCACATACCCATTTAGCATTTAGGTGGATCTTATCTGAGGTGCTGTTAACTTGCTGTTTCTGAGGCTGGTAACTCTGATGAACTTGCCTTGGTCTTTTTCTCCTGGGGTGGTTTTGATGAGAGCCAGTTTCATCATAATTTTATTTGAAGAGGTGCATATTTTAAATAATCTAACATATAAACACTGTTTTGTTTGTAATTCATAGTTTGGATGACTTATGGCTTGTCCAAACTTTAGTACTGGTACTGTTCAATGGAACAAAGAATGTTTATTCTTTTTTGTGTTTGTTCCTTCTAACATATTATTTGTGAATGGAATTATTCTTAAGACACCTAAGGAGATGGTGTACTTTTGCAGCAACTAACTCCAACAGTGTCCATCAGATTGTCAAACTATAGCAGAAAATTTGTTAGTTTGGATGTTTACAAGTTATTGTGAATCTATTTTTTTATTTTCTCAAGTTATAATGTAATTGTAAAACATTATTACTCTGCTGAAAAATGTCAGTTGGAAGCCCTGCTATGAGAGGCAACATGTGGCCGGTATTGTGCTGAAATGTGCACCCCCGCCAGGAAAAGCACCCCCTCTCAGATAATTGCTTTAACTTTAACTAGAAACACACTTCCGAGAAGGGGTGCTTTTCATTGCAGGGTTGCAGATTTTGGCGTGCTTTCAAAATAAAAGTTTATTTTAAAACAATTTCTGCTTTTTCTGCAGTATCAATTTTGGTGGAACAAATCCACCTATTCCTCCTACGCCAATGGAGAGACATGACTACATGTTTTGCAACAATTTGGGATTTTTTTTTTTTGTCTATAAATTTATTTCGCAATTGAATGTTTGGCACAGTGAATCTGAACTTTAATGATGTTTGGGATTAAGTCTACTTTAAATATTTAATAAAATCCCCAAAAATCAGATTTTAAAGCCAAAACTCTCTGTTTTATAAACAGTAATACTGCATTGGTGAAAGTTTAGCTGTCGTGAAGCTTAGCCAATGAAACTTCATCATCTGTGACATTTTGGCATTTCAAACTTGATGTTTATAGTTGAGGAAATCTGTCTGTCATCACAACTCATCTGATTTTCAGTGCATCTGCCAGACTGTTAGGCTTGTTATGGAACGTGTTGCTGTGGAAACTGAAGGCCTTGAAACTTGAAATTTCATTGTGCTTAATATTCAGCCGAGTTGACCCTCAGATCACACGGTGAATACATCATTAGCTGTGTTTAACACGAGGCTGACAATGGACTTGCAATGCTCAAGCTCACACAGCCCACACACACATAAAAAAACACACATACACACTCATTGCATTGAGCTAGGAAAGTGACACAGCATTCATTACATTTATAATGAACATAGACTGACTCATTCACTCCTTTCTTTTACTCATTCTCTATCTCCCTCATCCATCTGTATACCTTTTATACAACACTGCCGCCTCCAAACACACAAAGACACACAGACACACACACCTACCTACACATCTGCGCCTACATCACAACGCCCTGTAAGATAAGCTCTTCCCCTCCTACCTGGATTAATCCATCTGTTTATCTATTAAAATGTGTTGAACTGAAGCTGTTTAACCCATGCAAGCTCTGCTACACTAGCAAACATTTCCTCTAATAAAGCTTTTGTATATGACCTTCATTGTATTCGATGCTAATGTGAACCCAGAAACCTTTACTCAGCAGACTTTAGTTTATAAAGCATCCAGACAACAAACAAAACCTAGTCCTTTGCCAGACACACCCCACTACATTATGGTTTGTCTCCAAATTATGCACAGACTATACATAAAGGGCCCTATTTTAGCGATCTGTAGGCGAGCCATCAACCGCGTACCATGCAGCTTGATTTAGGGTCTTTGCTATCATAATGACAGGAAAAGTATGCCTTGCGCTGCTCGAAATGTGCAAAAGGCATGTACTAATTCTCTTAATTAATCATGGGTGTGTTTAGTGCGTATTGTGCAATAAGCCAATCAGCGCATTACTTGCAATTCCCCTTAAAGAACATGTCTGCTCTGACTTTGGTTAATTGCTATTTACGGATGCAGCTACCTGGAAACTAACCGACTCATTTACGCTTGTTCATCCTGTTTATTGTTGATGTAAAAGTTTTTGTTGACAATTCACTAGCAATGAATGCCTGTGTTTTCTGTTGCCAAGATAGCAATATGCCAGAAATTTACCTGAACACACTTCATTTCAGAGTGGATATATTTGTAAGTGTTACACTGCTGAAAATGATGGGCCAACTCATCTCCGGTGCAACATATTTATTTTTGTGTATGCACTGTAAAACACAGAAACAGCAGGTTACAGGAGCTACTCGGTGTGTTATCTACTAACTGCTCCACCAGGTACTGACCAATTTTCTCTGTATTACAGAAACAGTGACATAATACACTTGTATAATAAACTCAAAAATATATAACAATATTACAGTATAATTCTTATGATAGCTAATTACATTAATGTCTCTGCACTTTAACAGTTTTATTTCCACATACATCACTGTAGTAAACTTACTAAATCACCAGAATGCATTTACTGTGTAACTAAGTATCATTATGAACTCTTATTGCTTCCAGTTTTTATAGTGTTTTTAACAACAATTTTAATCAGTTTTTAATCCCTTTTTAACTCAATTGCTCCTATGAATTGTATTTTAAACAAAATCCATTTTAAATTATCTTCTTAGCTTATATATCTTATATTCCATATTAATTAATTAACAGAAAGCATTTACACCGAATCTGGTAAACAGAACATATATAGTGCAGCTTTAAACCAAAAATAGCTCAAAAATAGCAAAAATGGAAAATACAGACTTAATTTCTAGCCGAATAACTAGACTAGTTCAAGAATAAGACCACATGTGCTTCATAGCTTAGCACAAGGCTCAGTCTGATTCACATTTAGCTTTAGCTTCTCTGAAACTCATTAAAAGGACTCCTTCGACCACAAGTTTGACATTTTCACAACAAAAAGCTCTAATGAGTTACTAATACTGTTAACTCTCACTTTATCTACAATTTATCAACCAGCTTACCTGCAAAACACAGAAACAGCAGGTTACAGGAGCTAACGTTACTCGGTGTGTTATCTGCTAACTGCTCCACCAGGTACTGACTAACTTTCTCTGCTGGTTAGAGTATTAGACCCTGGTGCCTGTCACCGAGCGCCCTCTACTGCCGAAATTTATATTGCCTTGTTAAATAACAATAGGAACCTTAACAGTAGTTCTATGAGAAGGAGATAATACATAAAAATAAAATAGGGGGCTACTATTTTCACACACTTAACTATTTTAGAGTGCCACATAAGCACCTTTGCTATTGAAACGATGAAGACGCAAGGTGTGAAGAAGTTTGTTGACGGGCTGTAAGATAGCAATGACCATTGTGACACGCCTTGCTCAGGGTATAATACAGGGTATAAGCCCTATGTCTCTTACTGTTACGCAACCAGACAAAATACACATTTCTTGCAACTTTTTTGTCATGTGGCAGTTTGTTCTTAGAAAAGATAGCCATCTTTGGCAGCTATTTTAGTCACATGAATGAAAAAGTTACTATGTTGCCTTATCTCAAATTCTTATCATGATCCAGTGGTGCAGCTTTAGTACAGTAACATACTGTTGACTTTTGCTTGTGATTTTGATGTAAAAAAAATAAAATCCACTTGCCTCCCTTTCATCACACCATCAAGCCTAAAGAATTTCATTACTAATTACAAATAGTTACTACTTAAAAAAAAGTGTGTAATATGGATAACAGTGTCAGATATTGTTTCTTGACATTGTTGCAATGGTCACTATTATCCCACAATGCAGTGCAAAACCATAAGGGATAAGCAACTCATGCCTGGAACCCATTGTTCAATATTATATAAAAAAAAGGCATAATACTTTTTTTTTTCATTAAAAAGCTAAAATGTTCTTAATTTATCCTTACATTTTTTTATTAATTAAGGTACTTGAATATTAAATATAAATTAAATAATTATAAATACAACTGATTTCTCTCAAAATAGAGATGATTATCTGGTTATTCACTGGAACAGCCAATTATCGGTTGTTGGTTGACATCCAGAAGTGAAAAATACTTAAGTAATTGTACTTTATTATGATACTAAACAATTACATATTATTATTTATGTCCCCCTCCCAAAATACAGGAAAACAACAGCATTTAACCATATCCTTTAATTAATTAATCAAAGAGTATTGTTGTGATTAATACAATACTTTACACCACTAATGTAAATATAATTCCACTTTACCAATCTTCCAACTATCATTTTAGTTACATTGTGATTAATCACAGAATATTGCTTTTATTAATCTCTTTTCTAAGATATAATAAACTACTAGTTTTCATTGGTTTTTACCTCCTTTACTCACACCAAACTGGAGTAAAGCTGGTAGAAACGTAATGCTACAGATGTAAAGCTGGTAAGCTGAAAGGGTGGGTCCTACCAGGTACTCGCCTGAAGGGGTAGAATTCTTGTGGAATGAATTTGCATGTTGTGACATCAAACACTTAAAAATGAGGATATTGGCCCTTTAAATACGCAATGAACTGGCTGTCCTCAACTTTACATGCACATACAGTTCTTACTTACTAAGTTCAGCATGGAGGTGTTGGCATTTATATATGTGCAGGCACCTGTGGAAATTACAACAAAAATACAAATATAATTATATGAAAAGTAGTGATTTTACATCATTGTGTTTATTGATGGGAGTCTTGTATTATTAATAGCTATCATAGTTCAATCAGTTGAGCTGATTATGGACAAATCTGGGACTAAATATTGTCCTCCACTACTTTCTTAAAAAAATAAATTCTTTCTACTTTTTACTGTATTTATGTTTATTTGCAACTGTTCAAACAATATATGTGGTGTAACAAAAGGGAGCAGACGGGGAAGCAGAGCAGACGGGAGGCGGACTTATATGCGGGTAAGGACAAGACTTTAATAAATAACAAATAAACAAACAAACAAACAAACAGGGGATTAACGAGAAAATATATGAACATGAACAAACAGGGAAACAAACAAAGAGCTAAGCTAAACAGATAATAAACTAACAGGGCTAGGAATAAATAAATACGTAAATATATACAGGAAATAAACAAGGAAACAGACAGGAACTAAACGTGGAAACAACAAACTAGAAATAAACAAGAGCTTATAAATACAAATAACCAAGAGACGAGGGAAAAACTATAACGTGGCGAGACAGACAACACGGGAAGTTGCAAAGACCGACAGCAAACAGACTTAGGGAAACTATATATATAGTAACATGGAACACTGAAAACCTAGGGAAGGGGCGGAGCTACAAATTTGACACAGGTGATGGAAAATCACTGGGGAAACACACTAGGAAACGGGAAAAACACAAGGAAACATAGCGAGGACGTGACATGTGGTGTCTTATTTTTTTAGATAAATGTTTGTTTGCTTAGTTTCCTAAAACATTTGCACAGTACAGTATGTGTTCAAGTTTAGGTATTTTAGTTTAATGGTGGCTGTCTTAATATGCCGGGCCCTTTTTGTCTTTCTGAACAACACTGCTTAAAATATTTCACATAAATATTAAATCAGAGAGCCTCTGGCAACCACAGCTGGTTTATATATTCATTTTAACAATCCACCTTAAAAACTGAGTGCAGACTCCAGCACTGCACTGCAGTAGACCCAGTGCCTGTGCCTGTCTTCACATGGTATTCAGTTACATTCATTACCTGAGGGAGCTGTTTACTAGTGAGATATTACAGTTAAGTTTCTGTATTTCCTGTTTTCAGTTTTTTTTTTTCTGGTATCAATTGCTTAACACCAGGTTTGCACATTGATACACTGGAGTTACCGCATTCATGCAGTGAACACTTCCTTGTTTAAAGAATTTGGTTAGAATGTGTAGCTGATTAATGTTTCATTATCAGTGTACTGTGTCTCCTGACATCTTATGATTTTAAAAAATACCTTTTTTTTAAGATTTTTAAACCTTTTGACGATCATACTTATTACTTAAGACTTTAGACTTTAGCATAAAACATATTTTCCAGCTTAATTACTTTTTCATGTCCTTTCATGCATAAGCCAATCCTGTCATGACACACTGTTCAACAGGGTGGACAATTTTATTTAAAAATTGGCTTTTAATGAAAATGTGGTGGATCTAGAATTGGTGATCTTGGTCTGTTTTAAAATTGTTTTAATTGTTTTAATTTAATTACCTTGATATTTTTTCAAGACAGAGTGGACAAATATAAAGACAATATGAGAAATATTGAAATAAAGTGAAATTAATATAATAATATTTATTGCTGCAAGTGTCTACTTTTTTTTTGTTTGTTTTAAAGAAGCAGAGTTATCCCAAGGGTGGGAAAGGGAATTTCTGGACACATTTAAATAGCTTCATATTTGTATAAAAATAACTAAATGAATAATGTCTATTTTTTTAAAACTCTCATAAAAGTGTTTTATTTAACCTTTTAAAAGAAATATTCTATTTAAGCAGGCAGCACTACAAACATGACACAAACCCCCACCTCCCACATCAAAGAAACCTGTATAAAATGTACAAAAGTTTTGTAAAGTGAAGGTTAATATTCCTTTATATTTGTAATAATTAGTGTTAAAATTAAGCAACTATGTTATTGATGATATTGACCCCAATTTACTGTTTTAGAATGGGAAAGGTTGAGCAGCATTTGTAAGCTTTTTATGTTCAAAGTTCTTAGTTTCCGTTCCAAAGCTTGTTTAATAGTGATTGATGAGAGAAAGCAGCAAAAGAAAGGATGACAAATGATGACTCTGCAGCAACATCTTGGAGATGACTAGCTGCTAATTCCCATGACGATGATGAAAGATATGCTTGTAGGCTTTCCAGAAGTTTCAGTCATGTGATTTTTAATCTTAAACGCTTGGCCAAGCAACAACAGAACAAAGACAATCAAACTTGCATTACACACACAGAAACAATACACACAGCTTTTAACATTTCATAAAAGAATGATGAGACACTGATCTGAACGTTTTGTTGGAAGAGAGACTGATGTTTTTTGGCTCAAAATTATTTATGGTTTGACATTTATCTTTTTGTGTCATGTGGCAGTTTGTTCTTAGAGAAGATAACAATCCTTGGCAGTTATTTTAAATGTAAAAAGTTACTTTGTTTTCTTGAGTTCTTGAGTTCCTATCAGTATCCAGTCATGCAGGTTTAGTACAGTAACACATTTAAATGATGGCTTAACTGTAGATTTTAGTTTAAAACAAAAGATGTTCACACGTCTCTCTTTTGTCAACAGGCCTAAATAAAATAACATACAGTGTGTCTCAATTTTGTACTACCCAACTAACAGAGAATTTTATAAAAACGTTTAACAACATTTTAGTTCAGGATACTTTATAATGTTACAGAAATAATGTTTCAGGAATTTCTGTTACAATTACGATAACTAATACCGACTGGTCGGTTTTTGAGTATAGTTAATATGGACCATAGACTGTATATAGCTGGACAGAGCATCCTCTCTCAAAAGTGAAGCCACCACAGGTCGGGCGCCCCCTGCTGTTCGGTTTTAGAAAGCTGTGTAACTCCACCCATTACCATAGGTTTCAATGGCAAAACAGACAACTTTCAATCACGTTTTTTTCCAATATACTGTAATTTTACCTCCTTTATTTAAATGCAGCAGCTAGTGTAACCTCTGCTTATATTGTCAAATGTTTATATCCCCACAGAATTCATTTTTAGGAAGGTTATTCAGCTCTATTCAAAAAAGGTGTGGTTATTGTAAAAGGGCTGGTTATGGGCGGGACCAATAACAGACCGTCAGCTCCGCTCTGCTCCGCTCTGCAGTCTGTGACCGCGAGGCAGCCCTCAGGGGCGGGGTTATTTAAATAAGTAGGCGGTTTCTCCACAGTCTTTCTCCCTCCTCTGGTCTCTACTGCGCAGAATCGGGTGTCAGGATCGCCAACATGGCAGAAGAGTTTGGCTTCATTTTCATTGAATGAATGGGAACGGCGACACGACGTCCATCTTTTTTTACAGTCTCTGATATGGACACTATCATGTCACAATACAATGCTAAACAGAAAAAGGGGAGCAACTCACACCTAAAAAATCGTTAAAAAAACAGTTACAGATAACAATGTAAAGTAAATGCAGCAGCAACAGTGGCTGAAAAACAACTGAAAAACAGCAGTGACAACCTGTTAATAAAAAACAGGTAATCACATTAATATTTTGGGTAATAACCTTCCAAACCCACACTATTAAGATTAGCACATACTGTAATTTTACACTATAAGGGGCACTTAAAATTGTCAGTGGCCTTATAATCTTTTGTGCCTTATGTATACATTCTACCAGTCAGGTTGTAAGGAGCAGTAAAGCCACTCTGCTGAAGTACAGAGTTATACAGGAGTTTCAGTTCAGTTCTCCAGCACCAGGGCTGGAGTAGCATTAGCATTAGCCGCCAACCGCTATTTCCCCATTCAGAGGTGAGTATTATTGGCATTAGCCGCTAACCACACTAGCTCTTTCGGTGTTCAGAGGCAAGTATTATTGGACTGTAGTCCAAGCTATGTGGAAGAAACCGCTAGCTAATATTGCCCTGGCTTACCAGAGCTCAGGGTTCCTCAGTGTAGCACTGTCGGGTGGAATTAGCCACTAACTGCTAGCGGTTAGCTGCTAATGCTTCAGCCTAACTTAATAAGCTTACTGTGAATAAACAGAAGGGCTATACTTACCCAAATAAAGTTTTTCAGGAGAGAAATCTGTGTAGATTAACATCCAGCTCTCGTTTGACTTGTTTTTTGTCTTGTTTTATTACACTCTTGTTTACTTAGATAAGCTTTACTTAACCTAGCTGAAGCTCCTAATAGTGTCTCTTAAAAGCCCCTCATAGTCCAGGTCACCTTATGTATAAAAAAATAGACCAGGAAATTGACAATCATTGACAGTGCACCTTATTATCTGGTGCCCCTTATAGTGCAAAAAATACAGTAGTCTTTATCTCATATTATTAGTATTAGATACATCTGATACTTAGTCAATGTTTTTGTGGAAAATATTTTAGCAATTGTACTTAATTACCGTACTTTAAAAAAATATTTTAAAAGATTTCTACTTTATTTGACTCAAGTATTATTATTAAATGTCATTAAATAATTGTACTTGTACTCACACAGATCACACTCATTACATTTTCAATTAGTCCAGAAAATGAGTCATTACAAATCTCCAACTCTAGAATTTTTTTCTCTTACTTGTGTTCCAAACAGTTGAGATCCATACACTGAAACAATTCAGAAAAAAATAAACAAATACATTGGTTGAGGTCGAAACATTTAGCTGCAACTGAGATAAGAATAAGAATATTCAAAACATGTCACAAGTTCACAAATATGTTAAAAAAAAAAAAGAAAAGAAAAGTTTCAGCATTCCTTTCCAATCAGTCCTGCGGGTAAATACCACACTGTATGGTAACCTCGGGCATGCTAAACATAAGAAGATGACAAGATTACAGCATTCAGCTCTGTACTGCTGCTGCAATTCTGGAAAGCATGTTAAATATTTTATTTTATTGAAAAAAAATGAATGATAAAATAAATACCTTCAATTGATGTAATGTAATAGATTATTAAGGTTATTTATTTTGGCTTGTCCATTAATCGTTTTATTTTGGCAAAATACAAAGCAGAATTGCTAGATTCAAATGTCAAACATTTAAAAACAGTAAATATAGAGATACATTTTGTTGCTTGAAGACACCTTAACAATGACACCACAGGCAACAAAAACTCAAAAGCATGTTTCACAGTAG
Organism: Astyanax mexicanus; assembly: GCF_023375975.1. Taxonomy (NCBI): domain Eukaryota; kingdom Metazoa; phylum Chordata; class Actinopteri; order Characiformes; family Acestrorhamphidae; genus Astyanax; species Astyanax mexicanus. The sequence goes on along the minus strand of NC_064408.1, from coordinate 23,201,066 downwards.
ACAATATGTTCTTTTCATGAAAAGCAGATCTATTTGTTTATATAAACATACCTTTGCTGACTGGAGCCGAAAAGGTTTAGTTTGTCCTTCCCTAGTCCACAGCACTTCTTATTATGTTTGTTCATGTTTGCACAAGCAATCATGCACAATGGAATCATGCATTGCCCTCAAAGGTATATAAAGTACTAGAGACCCAGACTTGAGTAAGCTCATGAAAAATATGAAGTAAAAGTGGAAGTTGGAGAACAAAACAATACTCCAGTAAATGCAGATACAGCATTTTAGTACTTAAGTACAGTAGTAAAGTAGTTCAGCTTCCTTACTATACATCTCTGATCACCATCACGACTCACTTAAATCTTTCATGAATAATTCTTGCATGAGTAATTGTACTTAATTATCGTACTTAACACTTCCCAAACATTTAACATTAAGTGCCCCATCGTACACCCTCTGCAAGGTGCTCTTAGCTATAATACACCCCGTAAACAGTATATTTTTACACCTTGCACCCTCAACATCAAAACAGCATCAGAGTTTAGGAATAAATCTACACTGATGCGCCAGGTGGTCTGGAAGTGTGGTGTGTTCAGATATATTTCTGTTACATTTCTATTTTGGTGGCGGAAAACACAGGGGCGCCACTGACTGAAATAAACCTAGACAACAGATAGTCATCCATAGGTGCACCACGCGCAATGCGCAAATCCAACTTTTAACTCAACGAAAAATAAAGAATAAAATAACATTGTTCCCTTAAATGAGCTGCTGGCACACCTTCACAGCATGAATGCGGAGGTCAGTATCTTCTGCTGAGACGTACAAAGCTGCTCACTGTTAAGATATGAACACACCAAATTCAGAGCACACCTGGCTCTTAAAGGGAATGGCAAGTGACACACTGACATGGGACATGTCTTAGGCCTTATATGTTATTTAAGGTCTGAGAGCCTTTAAAATAATTGAGCTTTTGCATCTAGGTGCACAAACATTTGCATAGGCCACAGTGATGTTTTAGATTTTTTTTATTTGTTAATTTATTTGCTTAAACTTAGTAGAACTTCAGCAGTGACTATCTGACAGTGTATCTGATTTATTGTCAAATATACCTTGAGGAGATGGACACATTCACACTGGTATAACATCTGGCTAAAATACACCACAGACGGCCTACTGAAGTGGTTTGAGCGTCCGAATTTTAGGTGCCTCTTGGGTGCATTTCCACCTGCGTTTTTATGTTGATACTCCCTCTACAGATATTATACTGTTATACTGCTGCTCGAGATGCATGAAATAACCAGATGTAAATGGGGTCAAAGAACAATGGGTTGGTGTACAAGGTAGAACATTGACCTTTTTGAATGGAGAATGAGAATTTTGCGGTTTAGCTCGGTTTATGCTAGCTGGAAAACTCCTTGAGCAGAGCAGGTCATAACATTTAGGAAACTCTGGTTCAGTTTTAGTAGACCACAGGGGCCCCGTAATAAAAGCAGTACACTGTTCTGGACCTCTTATATGAGTCAAGGTCGTGGTGTTCTCTCCTCTGAGAAGCAGGTCTCTCTCTTTCTAATAAGTTGTTGTTAAGCCTGGCTAATTAGCGTGGCAGAGTGCCGAGTGTTCCGCCCTGCGCTTTGGTGTTTTACAGAAACACGTTGGCCGTTTTGAAGTTTTTGGAGATGCCTTTTGGGAACGCATGCTTATTACTGTTTATGGTTTTCATCACGCATTTCAGCAGAGTTTCCATATATTAAATAGAAGCTCACTGAGCTCCTTTCGTTTATAAGGAATAATTCAGGAGTGCTAATTGAAACCAAATGGTGCTTGTCTTCTGCAGCAGTGTTGTTTAATATGTGTATTATGTAGGTGTAATAGGTACTGTCTAGCACTGTAGTACTGTATATATATATATATATATATATATATATACACACACAGGGGTTGGACAGTGAAACTAAAACACCTGGTTTTAGACCACAATAATTTATTGTCCTGACATACAGTTCTGGTGGATATTAAATTCTGTCGTGAGCACCCGAACAAACCTTTCAGACAGCTTCCTCTTGCGTCCACAGTTAATCCTGTTGGATGTGGTTCGACCTTCTTGGTGGTATGCTGACATGGCTCTTGATACATCACAAAGACTTGCTGTCTTGGTCACAGATGCGCCAGCAAGATGTGCACCAACAATTTGTCCTCTGAACTTCTGAACTCTGGTATGTCACCCATAATGTTGTGTGCATTGCAATATTTTTAGCAAAACTGTGCTCTTACCCTGCTAATGGAACCTTCACACTCTGCTCTTACTGGTGCAATGTGCAATGAAGATTGAATGAAGATTGGCCACCAGGCTGCTCCAATTTAGCCATGAAACCTCCCACACTAAAATCACAGGCGTTTCAGTTTCATTGTCCAACCCCTGTATATTAAGCCACCAGCTTCTGAAGAGCTACAGCAGGCTGGACTAACAGAGCCTTAGTAGCAGATTTACTGAATTCATTGAACAAAGTACATTTACCATGAATTTTACAAAAACAAAACCACCCAACCTTAAATCTTTATTTTCACATATATTTATTTTAGACTTGTTATATATAAAGTTATATATAATACTAATATATTTTTACACTTATGTGAGCACACTTAAATGAGGGTCCCAGGCAGGATTGGAGAATAATAAGGATGGAAGGTGGAATGAGAAGTTGAGTTTGTTTGTCAGTGTTAGTACATGTCTACTGTTTCATCCGCTCTGACACCCTTCCCCCTCGGTATAATTAAGCATTATAAAATTACAAGAGGCAGCCCAGTTAAAAACGATAATGAGCAACCACTCCTCCAGCTAAAGGAATGCTAATTAGCGTGTGTAGAGGATAAACTCTTATTAAGCTTCTTGTTTACATACAGTATGTAAAATGCTATTACAGTCAAGGTCATTTTAGCCTTTAAAATGTAGCCTTTACTTTTTCTCAGTGTGTACTTTTATGTGCCGGATGTACGTAGGTGTACCTACGTCAGAGCAGGCACTGGAAAAATGGCAACCTTACCAAGTTAAATCCTCTTAAAGGGGACATATTATGCACAACTCACTTTTTGCTTGCTTTTGTATTTCCACTTGAGTATCGACTACCCCTTTAAACAAAACATCCATCCGTTTTCTGTGAATCAGCTGAAAGATTTTGTTGTCAGGAATCATATGCATCTACACTGCATGGGATAAAAAAATGTCACCACCAAACAAAAGGTCACAGACTAACATTAATATTAATTGCATTATTTTCACTAAGATCTTGCATTGATGATGGTAGATCCAGGTGTTTTTTTTGGGCAGTGAAGTGATGTCATAATAAGGAAATGTGCATAGAAGGCACCAGTCCTCACCTGTCAACCCCCACCAGAGTCCCACCCAAAACTCAATTTTGGTCTGCTGGTTGAGAAGGTCAGACAGTATACAGCAGAATATGCCAGCAGACTTCGTCTGACCGAGGAATCTGTACCCACTATCCATGGCTAGTCAGCAGATGAAGGAGATGCAAGTACTTTCAAATCATGCGTTTTGTGCTCCTTTCGCAGTTAAGAATGAACTAGCTGGTGTTTTGCCATTTAACACAATCTTACAATAACCTAATTACATGTTTGAAACTCGTTTATTTACTCACTGTAGATTTTGTTTTTGGATTGATTGGGTCCTAATGGTAAGGATCATATTCAAATGTTTAAATTAACTACTGTCCCCATATGAGGACATTGTCTTTTGCAAATATGACTTCCTGTACAAACACAAAGTTTAGTTTTTATTCTTGTTAGGTTTCACTAATCCCAAATAGCTAGGATAAATAAATAAAAAATAATGCACACCAAGCAAAAGTCTGGGTCCTACTAGGTTAAAACATGTATAAGGACATTTATTTTAATTACATTATTAATTCTCTTTAATAATCTCAAAATGAGAATTATTAGATATTTAGGCTATATATTAAGGAGGATTTTACTTGCAAAGATGTGTTTTTTTTGCAGTGCACTCCAGCTCTTTTTGACGTATTGCATGGCCGTTCTGTAATTTCTAAAACACTTCATTACGCTACATCTACACCTACCATTTACAGTATCAGAAGCAAGTTCTCCTACAGTTTACATTCTATACTTAGCTGCTAATGTGCAGTTATTACGCTTCATTTAATAATAACAGTAACGACAGATGCACAGAAGGGAAGTGTGTTGCCTCAGTGTCTGTGTTACGAGTTATATAGCGCGTGTTGACAGGAGGCCCGCAATGGTATTGAGCCTGAATTGCACCTGCATTGACAACTGAGGAATTTTGCTTTAGGAAGGCCTGTTTAACCTGAAGGTGGATTTTCAGGTGCGGTCTCAGGCAAAGTTTACTTTATTATAATAAAGGTTAATTTTATGAGTAACTATAGTATATGAAACACAAATTACAGCAAATACTTCTATTTATATCTAAAAATAAATACATGAAATCTATTAAAAGCATTTTAATCTAAGGCTCTATATGTGGGTACACTCTTCAGTTTTTTTACTTTCATAACTTTATCCTCTTGAGAACCTTTGTCCTCTTATGAGGACATTACATTTCTGCATTTCTACATCATGATTCAACATTTTTTAAAACGTTAACCCTTTTTCCTCATATGGAGACACTGCCTGTACCATCTGGTGGTCACATGACAACATTACACTCAATTGATTAAAAATAAGATGGCGGGAATCCCAGTCACAGGTTTCTACAGCCAGTCCAGGCAGAAACAATGGCCAGGCAAAAATTCATCCAGTTTTACGTTTGAAACTAGTTTATGTACTTACTGTAAAAAAGTTAAAAAATGTTTTTGGACTAATTGAGTTCTTCTGATAATTTTTAAATGTTAAGATAAACTATTGTCTCCTTATAAGGACAATGTTATTTGCAAAAACGACTTTCTATATAAAGACAAACTTTAGTTTTTATACTTGTTCGGTCCTAAAGATCCCACATAGATATGATAAACTAAAAATGCACACCAAGCAAACGTTCGGGTTTAGGAGGATATACTGTCACTGTCACCAAAAAAAAAAAAAAAAACAGGAGAAGGAAAGCCATTTGATAAAAATGTAGGACAAGGGTCCTTTAAATAAGCAGAATTTCTGTCTGCAAGACTGGACAAAAGACCGGTTACGTTCAACAGAATTTGAATTTTCTTATCAGTCTCTTTCACTCTTACTGTATCAGTGTGTGTGTTTATGAAAAAAAAAAATTCAGTTGATTTTATCGTTAGCTTGTGTGGCGCTGTAGGTAGGTTAATGTTGAACTGGAGGGCAATAAAACAGGGCCATAAATAACAGTCTTCCGCTTGCCTGCTCCCACCCACACATATTTTCACCTAGTCACTGAAAATCTTACACACACAAACACACACACACACACATACACACATTCTAAAAACAAGATTAATGATGTGGGATAGAAGGAAGAGAAAGATGCTCCAGAACAGCCCAACACAAACGCAACACAAAAAGGTGATAAGCTTCATGCACACCCGCGCATACACACACACACACATTCACAGGGAAGGTTAGCCAAGGACTGCCAGCCGCTGCGCTATCTGATTTTATGCTGCAATTGCTGTCACCTGTGCTTTTGATTTGGTGCTTCTGAATTGTGTATACCAAGCGCAGGAAGCGGGGGAAGAGATAATGTTCCTACACACTCACACTCACACACACACACACACACACACACACCATCAGCAATAGCAGCTGTAGAAAATGAAATAGATTTATCCCTAAATCAAAGGCTCATAGATCTGAGCTGACTCATCGTCCACTATCGCCGAAAAAACACTTCCATCTCAACAAACCATTTACTTGTATTTACACACACAAACACACACACACACACACACACACACACTTACCCCCCCCCCACCCACACACATATATATATATATATATATATATATATATATATATATATATATATATATATATATATATATATACATTTATAAATATATAGTCAGGTATATAAGTATTTAAACAGTAACACATTTTTTGTAATTTTTTGAATTGCATTTTATCAAGGAAATGTGAAATGGTTGCACAGCTAGATTGGTTTCCACTGGTGCTAAAGTATCTCAGATGGTTGTTATGGTGTTACGTATAAGGTGGTTGCTAAAGTGTTGCTAGATGATTGCTAGCTGGTTGTTATGGTGTTGCTAATGGTATAGCTATTTGTTGCTAAAGTTTTGCTAGGTTGTTTCTATGTTACTAGGTGGTTGCTATGGTATGTGAAATAATTGCTTTGTTGTTGCAAAATGGTTGCTAGGTGATTGGTAAAGGGTTACAATGGTATAGTTGTTGGTTGCTATATGATGTTTCTATATACAGCTCTGGACAAAAAAATAAGAGACCACTTAAAAAGGATGAGTCTCTTTAATTTTACCAAATTGAAAACCTCTGGAATATAATCAAGAGGAAGATAGATGATTACAAGCCATCAAACCAAGCTGAACTGCTTGGATGTTTGCACCAGGAGTGGCATAAAGATATTCAAAAGCAGTGTGTAAGACTGGTGGAGGAGAACATGCCAAAATGCATGAAAAATGTGATTAAAAAACAGGGTTATTCCACCAAAATACTGATTTCTGAATATAAACTTGTTTTCTTTGCATTATTTGAGGTCTGAAAGCTTTGCATCTTTTTCTCTATTTCCCATTTTCTGCAAATAGATTCTCTAAATGACAATATAATATTTTTGTTTGGAACTTGTGAGAAATTTTGTCCGTAATTTATAGAATAAAACAACAATGTTAGATTTACTCAAACATATACCTATAAATAGCAAAATCAGAGAAACTGATTCAGAAACTGAAGTGGTCTGTAGGGTGAGCCATCGCTTACTTAATTTTTTTTTCCCAACTGGAATGTTTCAGCAGGATAATGCTCATCCACACACAAAAAAGGTTTTTCAGAAGGCTCTCTGTCAGATTGCAAAACTTCCTCTGAACAGCTACTATGGTAATGTGCTGGTTGCCATTGTGCTTAAACAAAAAAAGGTATAATAATTCAACAAAGAAATAACACACTTTATCAGTTGATACATAAAATCTAATTAGAATCGAGGTACCAAGTCACCTGGTCCAGTGGCTCAAAAGGCCTGAAAATCCAGCTACGCCGAGCAAGTGTCCCCATTCACAGTAGGTATAAACCAGCTTTAACACTGCCATGAAAGGGTGTATCTTGACCACAGTGATGTTTAGATAGGTGGCATGTGTCAAGCTGGCATCCGCATGAGTGCCCAGACCCATCAAAACACTGCCCAGAGCTTCACTCTCCTTCCACCAGCTTGTCTTCTTCTCTCAGTGCATCCTGATGCCACATCACTTTTCTCAGGTAAACAGTGCACACACACAATATGTGGCCATCCACATATAATATAAAAGAAAACGAGATTCATCGGACTGGGCAATCTTGGAAAATAGCTCCAAGGTGCATTTTGTCAGCCCATTGTCGTTGGTGCTTTCAACAGAGGGGACAGCAGGCACAGGGGAATGGTCTGCAACTTCACAGCCTCACACACAGCAGGGAACAGTGTTTTATGGGTTGTGACACATTCCTACCAAAACTTTCAAGTTTTACAAACTTCTGTGACTTGTACTGCAATAGTAAATCAAACTGGATAGCCTTCATTTCTCACACACATTAATTAGCTTAGGTGCCCAACACCCTGTAACCCTGTTTGTGAGTGTTTTACACACTCCAAAAAACAGAGGTACGATATAAGTACTTTTGTGTACTCAAAGGTACGCTCTTCATAATTGCACCCTCAAAGGTACAATATTGGTCTTTACAGGATCAGATGTGTTCCCTCTGAAGTACAAAGTCATTCTTAAGCAATAAGTACAGATTTGTACAATTTTACCATCAAAAAGATACATTCTTTATTCTGTATGACTGTACTAACAAACAATATTTATTTTAACTGCACATTTTTTATTTGAAAGCCAGACCAAGTTCTTGACACATATTCAGTTGATGATAAGGTTTATAATCTTCAAAATCTTTACTGTCACACAAAACATGGTTACAAAAAAGGACTTTCACTGAAAGGTACTTTTTTGTACCTCAATATAAGGTACAGCCCCAGCCACAAGCTTTGTACTCTTTTAAGTACAAATTTGTACTTATTTTTCTTAGTGTGCAGTATATATATGTATTAAAAACATATGACAGCACAGCGGTTAGCACGTTTGGTTCTCAGCACTGGGGTCTTTGGTTCAAGTCCTGACCAGGGTGAAATGTCCCTGTTCTCTCTGTTACTGTATGGGTTTCCTTTTGGTATTCCAGTTTCCTTTCACAGTCCAAAGACATGGAGATCAGGTTAATTAGTTAGTCCTAAATATCCCTATGTAAATGTGTGAGTATATACAGCTCTGGAAAAACATAAGAAAGCACTTAAAAATAATGAGTTTCTTTGATTTTACCGAATTGAAAACCTCTGGAATATAATCAAGAGGAAGATAGATGATCACAAACCAAACTGAGCTGCTTGAATTTTTGCACCAGGAGTGGCATAAAGTTATCCAAAAGCAGTGTGTAAGACTGGTGGAGGAGACAGCGTGGTGAAACATTGTTGACTACTAAAGATGCCTCTATGATGCACTCAAAATAATTTTGTCCACTTGACAGACTTGATCTAGGGAACTATTGAACTACCCTTAGTAGTTACAGTATATAAGTGAGACTAACAGCTCAGCGATATGTGCAGGACATTCTGTGACTGTTTTTTTTTTTTTTGGATGGTAGGGCTTTCAACTGGCATTTGTCAGCAGGACAATGCTCGTCCAAACACTACATGTATAGATCCAGCTGAGATGCCAGTTTCGGCATCCTACCAGAGCGCAGGATCTACAGGCCCAGCTGCAACACATGTACTGCAAGATACTATAAAGTATCTGTATACCTCTATGCCCAATGGTATATCAATTTGGTACATATTTTTTCCCAATAAATAGACCAAGATTTATTCAATTTCTATGGAAGCCCATTTACCTACAAAAAAAATATATTATTATTAAGTAAACTGCTATCTCATTATTTTAAGAGAGTAAGTCATCTCTCTGTGATACGATCTCATTATTTTGAGATACTAGTAGACTGTACAGAGACAGAAGCAGGACAAACAGGTAAGACAAAGACACAAAACAGATACTATCATTGAGGCCTATTACAGACGTGGATTCACAAATCATGAAATATTGTGTGTGTTAAGAGGAATCACACAATATCAAAATAAGCTTTCAGACCTTGGAGAGAAGAGATTAATTTAATAACACACACTGGACTTCTATTTTAGTGTGTTGAAGAGTGTGGCTGTGGCTCCGACTATGCTATGTGTTATGTATGGTAGGCTTCACTGGAGGAAAAAATATATATATTTTATTTTTTTAAAAACAAACACATTTGCTTTCTCAAAATAATGATTTAGTATCTCAAATTAATGACTTGCTTTCTCAAAATAATGGCTTACTGTCCCAAAATAATGAGATAGCAGTTTACATAATAATTCATTTATTTAGATGGTGTGAATGGGCTTCCATACATTTCAGTGACTCTTTCTTGCTGCATTGCTTTTGTTGTCAATAAGTGTATTTATAATATAGTGGAAGAATTCAGAGATTCAGATGTTTTCCTGTAGTTTGATCAGTCTTATCATTCGTGTTCTATTCATTCCAGCTGTAAAGTGGGGGTTAATCTGTAAGTACTAAGACCTGTGTGATTACACCGTGCATTAAAAGACCAGATTAGAAGCAGCTGGGCTTCTCTTCACGCCTTCAGCACCGGGCTGTCGAAAAAAGAAGTGAATTTATGGCTTTATCTCTTCCATCCAGACGGGGCTAAAAGCTTGAGGGGTGAGCTCATGCAGACATGATAAGATTTGATATGATATATTTCTACGTCTCCCCTACCGTGACAGAGCCAGACGCAGGCCGTAGAGGCTGACTCTGTCTGACTCATAACTGAGCAGTGAGAGCAGGAGAGAGAGAGAGAGAGAGAGAGAGAGAGAGAGAATGAGATGGAAATATATGTCCTTCACTATCCCAAAGAACCCATTGAACTTTGAACCTTCTGGAACAAATGCAGCTATATGAAATATATGCTAAAAGTGATGACAAATAAAATGATATATGTGCTACACATCGCATACATATATATAACATGTACATTCTGACATTTATAATGTGATAAAATCATCAGAAATACACTTTTGGAATAAATATAAGGGGGGTATGTACTTCTCTTTTTTATTCTTTTGGAGTGTAAGCTGTACTTTAATTGTCCAACTTCCACTGTGAGATTAAAATAATTAAAAAAGTGAACCATTTACAAAGTAACCAAAGTGATCTACATTGACATGCCAAAAGTCATGGGATAAAGGTAAGTAAACTGATCGAAAAATGTTACCTCAGGGAACAGCTGGGGAATGCCCACATTTTTTAATAATACCTCTCTAAGAGATTTTGAATGTTTGTTGTGGCAACAAATGAGCACTCTCTCTATTATTTTGTCATAAATATGTAGTTTAATTTAAATATAGCAATATTAGTCAGTAGTGGATTTAAGGATTTTTCAGACTAATTTTTTCAGAGCCACAATATTCATAAAGGGACTGAGTATCATTTCACCAGTAACACCATGTTCAACCACGTAAATGTAATTTTAAAAAGCTTACAAAGAAAGATCTGTGGAGTTCATTTTGTGCCAAAAGTGTTACACAAAAAATAAAATCTGCAATCAAAATGTATGTTGCAAATTCAAAACTGAATAAAATGTATATATATATATATATATATATATATATATATATATATATATATATATATATATATATATATATATATATATATATATGTGTGATTACTTGTTATTCCTTGCAGATATTTCAAAGTTATTTGCACTTGAACTTTGTGTATATGTGTATATTCTTATGTGTATATAATCTGCGAGTTTGATTTTTGTGTAAAACCTTTGGCACAAAATGAACTTTATAAAAATATATTTACCAATTGTCAGTTGATTTTTACTGTAAATAGACTAAAAATACTATCAAACAAAAAGCATGTGATAAAATTTTATTAATTTTTTTTTTACTTTTTACTTTTTAAAAATACTGTCCGTTTCAAACAGTAAAACCTCTTTTCTATATAAACTTTAATTATGCTGGACATTCCTATTGTTAGGACATGAAATTGCTCTTCCACCTATATTCTAATTATCGCTCTGGGGCAAAGGACAGATGAGTGACAGGACAGGGCCACTTCGGGGTGCCTGGCCAACTGCCAGTACATATTTCACCAAATGCCTGATTTATAATATTGTGTGATGAATTTATACTGATTCTAAAGCATCCAGTGCCTGGAAATACATAGTTTTCATGAGCTAACAAAAATCATTTTACATGTTCAGCAAAGTAAAAGGGAAAAAGAAGAAGCAACAGCGTCTCTGACTAATAGAAAAGTCACTGAGGCATGAAGGTAAGACATTGTGTATGACTGACACAATTACAGCTGTAGTGGAAGATGAGGTGGTGAAAATAACGAGAGGATACTGGGAGGTAGGAGCAACAAAGAATGAAAGACAGACAGAAAATGACCGTGTAGAAGTCATACTGAGGGTCGACAGATCCGGTGTGTCACTGTTTGCATGTACTGTATGAGTCTGTGTGTGTGTGTGTGTGTGTGTGTGTGTGAGAGAGAGAACAAGAGAGAGAGAGGGCAAAAAAGGGTCTGTATGAGTGCCGTGATGACAGCTCTAATTAGGTTCCAGTGCGTCTGAGGGCCTTTTGAAGCCAGACGGCTCATATTTCCCACCCAATATAAAGCTCACGCAATTACTGCCCTTTTCCACATGTCATCTCAGCCATGTATGAAGGTGAAAACAAACCCTGCTCTTTGTTAGGATGTTTTCAGCTGGCATAGGCAGCCACAGGCATAGTACCCTAATCAGTGGTGCAAAAACAGCATATGTACCCTCACTTTATTAGAGGAGAAGCAAACATATGCCCCACATTTTATATAGAGTAAAATTTAACCTGAGTGCAACTGAGCATTTAGAGTTTGAACATTTATCAACATCATATCTGTAACCTGAGAACAAAGATGTTATAGCCATCATCAAGGTTTTTTTTTAAGGTGTCCTTCTGCTAAATTCCATTTTTTCTTGTTCTTTGTAAAATACAATAGGACTCTCTAAGTTGTATATGGATGCTGCACATGAAACTCTCCCTCAACCTCCATTGTCTGCAGTAGCTAGTAAAAGAAAATGTTCATAAAAATGAGTCGATTAGGAAAGGCACCGTGTCTACATCAACCTGTGAGTTCATGGCCTTGCCCACCTCGGCCTGGGACCGCCCACAGGCTGCAGCAGAGCCGACAATGTCTCATCAGCTAAAGAGCTTACAGCTCTGTTTACACCAGCTTCTTAACATTAGCTATCTTGTGTAAGTAACTATATGTTTAAATCGGATCTCCGGTGGATTGCGCTTTTACTGAGACCTTAAATATACACTAGGGAAGCACGGTTTGCAGTTCTAATTGCCAATCAGAGGCGATATGCTTGCAGGTATGAATATTCATGAGCAAGAGCCGAAATCCTGTCTTTCTTCAGAGACCAGTAATTCAGTGAACTAAAGCAGGGCTATACAGAAAGACCGGGGCACTTTTTTTTTTTTACAAGCAAACGGCTCACATGGCATTTATTCATATTAAAAACCACAATTAAACCGTTTACAATAAATGAAAAAAACAATGGAATGAGAACTTTTACACAATTGGTATAATTCAGCTTAATTTACTGGTTTTCTGGCACAGTACCAGCTAATAAGCAGAGAGCATATAGTTTGGATAGAGTTGAGGTCAGGACTTTGGGAAGGTCACTAAAAACTCAATGTTAATCAGCTTTATCAAAAGACAATATTTTTCTATTCACTCCCTATTGGAGCTAGAGCATGCAGACTACAGACAGGAGGTAAGGTCATGTGACTGCCCAAACCCCATCCCTATTTGTTATGCCCCTAAATGAGAAAACACAATTACCACATAACTTCAGTTCAGTCAACAAAGTTGATGTAAGCACAGCAATCTGACCTTTTTTATGTGAAAGTAACTGCATTTATAATAAAAATTAATAAAGACAGCCTATTAATAGCTGTCTGTCAACTTGCACACAGCTGCCAATCACGTCATCGCCACACCACTAACAAATATATAAAATGTGGAGGGGGAATTAAAAAACAAAAATAAGAGAACACTACAGGCAAAAAAAAACTATTCCTTTTGGCTCTATTTGCTATTTATCTTCCTTTCCTGGGTCAGTCCTGATGAGAGCCGGTTTCATCATAATGTTTTTGATGGTTTTTGCAACTGCATTTGAGGATACTTGCAAACTTCTTGAATCTTTTTTGGATTGACTAAAAATTATTTCTTGAAGTCTTTTTTTTTTCTTTACTTAGTAACAGTAAGTAGTTCTTGCCATTATATGGATTAGAACATTACTCCAATATAACTTCTCCCTGTATACCAACTGTATACCTCTTCACAATTTTACAACTGATGCTCTCAAACAAATTACGAGACAAGAAATTCAGGCAGAACAAACTTTTTCATTTTTCCTGATTCTGAACCTAGAATGAATGTGTTTAAATGTAATACTTTTTTTTTATTTTAATCCCACCTTAAATATTATAATGTGATTTCAGAACTGAATGCTATGCCTGTATCTTTATGTTTCAGTCACAGCTGGGGTTTAATGCTCTCTGTGTCGGCTCCTCTATACAGGTACAGAAGTTGTCATGTGCTGGACGTGTAGATTGACAGCTCATAAGCTCTAGCGTCTCTGCATGTGATTTCATTTCGCTCACACCGCCCTCTGTGACCCGCACGATTCTCCAGTGTGAGTATAATCCATGTAATAAATGTTGGAGATTACCAGTAAAATGAACAGTGATTTTGAAGGCTTGCTTGTATACCACAAATCAAGATGTTCTGAGGGTGCGCCCTTGAAAGAGATTTTGACAGCCACTTTACATTAAATCATGAACATAAAGGCCCAGGGTAACCTCAGCTGGCCCTGCGTGCAGCCGCAGCAGTAATTGTAGTAGTGGATAGGTAAAACGCTTTATGTTCCTGCCATCTGTGTACAGCTTGCTTTAGTACCTGGTTTTATGGGTGACGTGTTAGAGGGCAGTTACACCAATCTGGCCTGATTGCAACCATGTTTCGTTTTTTTTTCGAGCCTGGAGGGAGACCATTAAAGACCATTTTTGTGCCAGTCGCCAGTCGAAATATATTGTTTCAGAGTGACACTGCTGGTGTATTAGACAAAGAATCTGATGCAATAACTGTGCAATGTGTATTAAATTCAGAAATATTTTAAATATGAAGTAATCATTTGGCCAAAAATGTAATTCTTTTGATTTCTCTCATTTCTCCAATGTAGTTGTCCAGACAAGACATGTTTGGTGGCAGAAAAGTTGAAGCTATGAGGCAAATGCTGCTAACAAGTAATGGAAACTTGTAGCCACTGTTTAGCATTGTAGAAAGCAGCAAAACCACATAAACTTATTTTATGTGGTTTCTTGCACTAATGCACTGTTACCTATAAAAAGTATCAGCAGTCATTTCGAAGGCCTGTCTGTTCTTGTTGGTGCTTTTGTCCATTTTTGCAGATTAAAGCAAAACATCATACATTGTCAGAGAATCCATTAGAGATTAGAGCTTAGTGATTTGAGCTTATTTAAAGGGGAATTCCACCAAACCAGTCACTGGTTTGAGGTGAAATTGTCTATTTTAGAGAAACTTACTGACTGACAGTAATAATGCCATAAATCAAGAAACAAATATGTATTACACATTCCAGACACTTTATTTACTGTTACATACCAGTCAAAAGTTCTGATGCACCTTACATTTAGTGTTTGTTCATTATTTTTAAGTATTTATAAAGCAGAATATATTTTGGATTTTGAATTATGACAAGAATTACTTAGCTAAATAAAGAAACGAAGGTTTCAAAAACTTTGAAAGTATCCTCAAGTGCAGTCACAAAGACCATCAAAAATGTTATGATGAAACTGGCTCTCATCAGGACTTACCTCTGTTGCACAGGATAAGTCCCTTGGAGTTACCAGCCTCAGAAATCGCAAGTTAACAGCACCCCTGCCAAGAATGACAGTGGAGCCTAAAACCATATTGGGACATCACCATAAAACGATGTCTGAGACATCAAGCAGTGCATTCATAATTAATTTAGTGTAATAACTTTTTATGATGTAGCTTTTAGTGGCATTAACCACTTTGGACATTTGGGTTCTATTACTTCTGAATGATTTATTTGGGAACATCTTCATGTGAGTGAAATATGCTTCTTATTTTTTTTCAATCGGTGGGATTCACTCTGAGGTCAGTGTGTGATGATTTAGGCATGCAGCCATTGTCCAATGCTAACTGAAGTTACAGGTAAGTATAAGCATTAATACTTACAAGCCCAGTAGTGGCAGCGCAAAACTAAAGAAGCAAACTTCAGACAATAATAAATGAATTTTGATGCAAAATGTGTATTTTTTATTTATTTATTTTTTTTTTAGGGGGGGGGGGGTATCATTACTAATGCAACAGTCAGTCCACAGTGAATGGCTGTGCTGGGTCGATGCACTGTGCAATATAATGCAGCTCCATCACGTACTGTCACTTCTTTTCCCTCTGGTTCGTGTCACTTGAATGTCAGGATAGAGAGGTGCCAAAATATGATTTTGTATTCTGGCTAGGTTCTGTAATATCATCACTGGCAGGCAGACGGACCTGAAGGCCGTCCCCATTCAGTCAGGGCTAATTTATACACTGCCGAAGTGTATGGTCCAAGGGTTTCACTCTTTTAGAAAATTAGCTATCACATATGATAACAGAACGTGATATAATGTTTCATAGTCGGACATACACTTCTAAAAATAAGGGTGCTTATAAGTTTATAGATTTATAGGTTCTTCACACACACACAAATTGAATTTGTGAGTTTTGACCATTCAGTATAGGTTCATTATGGAGAACTGTAATCAAATCAGCTTGAAGGAAAGTAAAAACATGTAAATAGAACCGATTAAAACAGAGAATGTGAAACATTACTAGAATGTGAAACATTACTCCAGCAGGTCTAAGAGGAAAAGCACAAGTAAATGTAGAGTGCCAGAAGGTAACATAGACACAGAGGCACCCTGATACACTGGCTTCCACTCAATCCACCATCCAACGGATGAGAAAGGATGGAGTTTAGTTGGCTTCTGCTTTGTAACTCATATATGAAGCTAGGACTAAAAGATATCAAAGGAAGTTAACAAAGCAAACGTGGTTGTGGTGGTGGGTTGCAAAGATGTATATTAAACATGTGAACAAAGAAGAGACTGAATTTATAAGGCAATAAATAGGTGGGAGATGGATTCTTGGCATTTTCCTATTTCTAAAACAGAGTTATTTCAAAACACCACTTAGTTTTGAACTCTTCTGATGGTTCATCTTCTTTTTCTTCTTCTTAAAAAAATGTAGGCCTCTGGCTGACTGAGTAAATGAACTTTCGACACATATTGCTTCTGTCAGAACTATTACATCTCCCAACATTTTTTCTGCTAACCTTTTTCCCATTTTTTCCTCAATTTAGTTATCTCTGCTTCTCACCCACACTTTTACGATTTCCCATCACACAATGCTACAAGCGCTGGTAGGGTGCACTTCCTAAACAAAGTTACACAAAGTCAGCCAGCCAGCACATCTTTTAAAATTGCCACTAATGCAATGTCATTGAACAGCTGTCAAACCCTAACCTTTTGCCAAGGATGACTTTTTAAATAAAAAACATTTTGGCAAACATTCAAGCGTGCAAGTTCATACAATATGTACAGTAAAAAGTGTCCAAAATAGAATCAAGACCCTGTTGAGGCCCAAATACTTGTCTCGCATCTTGTCCAAATGCTGCATGTGCCTACTTTCTGGTTGCTGAGTATAGTATAGTAATCAGCCCAAGCCTCTTTTCCCAACACCCCCATTTCCAACTAAAAATCCCATTTAGTCCAGCTCTGCAAGACCAAGAGCAATTCTCAGTGGATGCTGCCATACATGAGCCGAGTTTAGAATGATTTTTCGGAGTCTAGAGTGTACTTTCTCCAGGTCACTTGAAGCCAACCACCCATGGAGAACAAAACTAATACCAGTGTCACACTCAAGTTGATGCCATTCCAGTTAAACATTAACAAAATCATAGACTATTTTAAAACATTTCCAAAAGAAACAGTTAGCTAAAGACATTATCAAAACTGGTTTGACCATCATTTAACAGTGTTTTACAGTAAATCCAGACAAAATATGGCCCAGTCTTGATGTTCCAGGTGTGCATTTTTAGCATTGTCCCAGGTTTGCAATGTATACAAGCTGGACAGTACTCTGTGTATGATTGATTATTGAGCGCAGTTAGACAGAAGTCTTAATAAATGGTATAATCCTACTACTTTTACTACTGTTGATGTGCAGCCATCTTGAATTTCAAACACGGAAAGTCTTTGGACTTTCCTAGAGGGAAATCTAAATTGTTGTGTCGTCTTAGTATTTTTTTTTTTAATAAATACTTAAATTATTATTGAAACAAGTGAATTGGGACAGGGCCGGGAAATAACGCCCTTATAAGGAGGTAGGGAGCCCAAGAAAAGGCGGACAAATGA
Source organism: Astyanax mexicanus (assembly GCF_023375975.1). Classification (NCBI taxonomy): domain Eukaryota; kingdom Metazoa; phylum Chordata; class Actinopteri; order Characiformes; family Acestrorhamphidae; genus Astyanax; species Astyanax mexicanus. Next base: position 23,183,314 of record NC_064408.1, on the reverse strand, counting down.
GAACGGGCAGAAACTAAAGTCACGCTGAGCGCGACAGTGAGACGGGAGGAATGTAAACAAAATCACGCCAGAGAAGCATTTATTATTTTTTATTTTTTTTTGCATTATCGTTCATTGTTCAAGATGTTTCCTGCTTGCAGGCCACATCTATTGCTGCCTCTTGTCGACCCCTGCCTTACATTGTATCAAAACTTCTTGATGAAATTCTCAAAAATGATCTCAAGCAAACTCTTTTTACATCGAATTCCACTGCAAATTAAGAAGATTTGCTCTTTCTCCTTCAAAGTTGCTTTTTGTAGATCCTTGTTTGTCATTGGATAGTGACTGTATGCTTTCTGGGACTACAGACCATTGTTAGATTTAGACCTTTTCTACTGTGCTTTCTAGATGCTTCCTCTCTAAAGAACATGTGAACATATCCTAGCAGCAGCAGGAACTACTAAAGTGTAGAAAATGTATAAATGTTATACCTTGTGAACAGCAGTTAAAACATGTATTGCATAATTGAGCCCCAGAGTTCTCTCAGAAAGCCTGCAGGTCTCACAGTTCGCAGTGACCTGTCTCCTCAGCTGAAACTGAGATTTTAATGGGTTCTGTCACAGTGTTTGACCGTCTGTCTGTTCATGCCTGCAGGTCAGAGGTACGTTTTTATTTTTTTTTTCCTCAGAATAAGCAACATGAAAACATGGTACACCATCATCCCAGTGCTGTGAAAAGTGCTGAGTGAAACACCCGCCAATCCCCATTGTTCTAGCAGCCACTAATCATTGTAATCATTGTTGCTGGCAGACAAAAACCTTGTATCTCCAAAACAGCATATTTACAGGAGAAGAGAAAGTTTGACTTTTAATTGATAAGTATGTTAGTATAAAAATATTTGAGTTTAAGTAATTTTGGAGCATTTCTACTGGTCCAACCATTATACATTTTTAATTCAATGTGGCTTTTATTGTCATTATTTCTGAGTACAGGTATGCAATGTAACGAAATTACGCTCCTCCAGAAAACCATGGTGCAACATAGAACAACAATACAATAGACAACATAAAGCGCAAAGGTGTAACAAAAGTGCAACATAAAACTATAACACTACAATAAATACATAAAATATAAAAGACTAGACAATTTAACAGACAGGACAGTGCAGTAATGATACGGTATAATAAAATAAAATCTGCCTAGTGAGAATTAGGTGCAGAGATATGTAACATACTGTAATATATATAGCATACATGATCACAGCAGTTACTGAGGTACAGACATTATAGTTCATTGTAATGAAGCAGCAAATACTGCTGATAGGAACAGAGATACAAGATTTTAGCTTGATGGTCACAATACAAAAAATGTTGGTGCATCAGTTAGTGCTAAGGGTTATTCTTTGGAGATCACAAGTTTATTGTTTTATTTTATTATTATTAAAAAATGAACGTCGCAACTGTATTATACTGTATTTTAACAATGTGATAAAAAAAAATCTGTGTAAGTTAATGTAGCAGTTTAATTTGAGTAAGTTATTTTAGATTTTTTTTTTTAATTCCACAATCATTGCAAAAAGAACATACAAGAGTATATAATAATTTTAGATTAGAGATTATATACACTTTAGATACACCCAAAAATTGGATATTACTTTGTAAATCAACCACAAATTTTTACCTTGTGGGGAAAGGGGGGGTCAACCTCAGAATGCTCACACCTGTATGGGTTGCGAGGTATTCTCTTGTGAGTGGGTGAGAGATAGTAGCATTCTGTAACATTCTATTCTATCTTAAGTTGTGTGGGCATTTATAATACATTGTAGAAAATATTACCACCCACAGTGGACAGTGCAGCAGTGGGTTATAATGATCGTGATGGGCGGCATCTGACTAGAATTGACCTTTGACCAAACATACAAGCGACTTAAATCACATCCACATTCAGTGCAGGAGGTCTAATACATATTATTTAGCTTCCATGAGACATGAAGCTTCCAGAAGTCATGGGTCCTATGACTTGTGGCATGTCAGTGTATATAGGGGTGTATGTGAGTGCATGAGCAAGTGAAACTGCCCTGTCCCTCAAATGCACTTTCAGCTTAATGGAATGATATTACTCTGCTCTTATCCTGCCTTCAGAGGACTCACTCTGTGTCTAGGCTGATAATGGCTCCGTCTCGTGTGTGTGTGTGTGTGTGTGTGATTGACACTCCCCTGACTTACAGGCCGTGTGTGCTGCCCTCTCTTCTCTCCTGCAGGCTGGGATGGCCTCATTAAGCAGCGTTGGCGTGACAGGCCCAGAGGTGATCTACTGCTCTTCTCTGCCGGGCCCGTGGGGCCTAGAGATTTATGGAGCTGCAGGAAGACCTTAAAGCATCTGGGGAAAAAGAAGGGGAGAGAGAGATGGAGGAGTCCTCCAGTGATGAGAGAAAGAGAGAGAGAAAGGGAGGGAGGGAGGACGAGTCGGGTTACGTTAATGACAAAACGTTCAGGTGTGGAAACCAGAAGATCCTTCAACTATCGCTTCAGCGGAACATGGAATTCCCAATTATAAAATGATCGATAGTAGAAGTGACAGAGGAGAGCAGGAAAGAGAAAAGAGAAAGGGTCAGGACTGTAGAGGACAGCCCAAAATAAATAAAGAAGGTTTGAGAAGGTAAGGACATTCGGGACCACCCACCATAATGCTTGTGCAGTGTACAACCCAGATGAGGTCCATTACAGCATTTAGCCAACACTCTTCCCTATTTGTGTAAGTATACTTAACATTGAAAAGAACATACTTTTAGCATTAAAATTAATAAATACTTAAATACATACTTAATTTGCCACTTAAGTATACAGCTCTGGAAAAAATAAAGAGATCACTTCAATTTCTGAATCAGTTTCTCTGATTTTGCTATTAATAGGTATATGTTTGAATAAAATGAACATTGTTGTTTTATTCTAAAAACTACAGACAAAATTTCTAGCAAATTCCAAATAAAATATTGTAATTTAGAGCATTTATTTGCAGAAAATGAAAAATGGCTGAAATAACAAAAAAAAAGATGTAGGGTCTTTTTTGCCTAAATATACTGTTCTAGAAATAAACAACTGGTATAGAAACCAAAATAAAAGTTAGCTAACCACAATAAAGGTAAGCATGTCATGCTAAGGTCAGTCAGGATGAGCCCAGTGACGCATAAGGAGTCACAGTTCTGGTCTACAGCTTGTGAAACCTCTAAAAGAATGAGTGATAATCCCACAGACCAAGGGATCCATGTCCTGTGGGCGAGGTTCTCAGGATGCCTGTTACCCGAGGTGCTGTTTTTTACTGTCATGCATATATGAGTGAATGTGAAAGAGAGTACGGCCTTCCCGACAGTCACGCATGTTTGTGCATGTGCCTGACTGACGAGGTGAAAGAGCAGCTTGTTAAAAACACCAGAAGCTCCTCTAATAATACATGAAACTTCTCTCTCCCTGTCTTTCTATCTTCTCCCTGTCTCCAGTCTTGAAACGGGTGGCTATAAATAATAGAGAGACATAGAGAAAGAGAGAGAGCGAGAGAGAGAGAAAGAGAGAGAGCAACATGAAGAGAGAAATGTCATCACATCACGCAAGCATGTCATCCTACCCGCATTCAACACACAGATGCTGTTCTTCATGCCATCCCTCAGCGGCCGTTACATCCCCATACACACAACAGTTGCATGCAGTTCCACCCCTGTCATTTACCTCATTCATTGCCAGTATGCGTTGGTGCATGTGAACTTCACAGCCATGTAACGAACATCAGGTTTGATGTGGATTGGTTTTACATTTTATCTTATAAAAAGTGGGATTTATAATTATCTAATACTAAAAACAGCAACAAAAATGTCTTTATAACACCCAGCATTTTAGCCTGAAAACAGGGTTTCGGGTATTTGCAAGCTAAGAGTTTCATATTTGATACATATATGAGTTTTTGAGACTTGTGTAATATTTTTTACTAAGTGTTAAATAATTAAAAAATAATATGAAAATTCCTGAATGTATCACAATTGTTACAAAAAGTCAACCACCTAAAATTATAAGTAAATATTTTAAAAGAATTTGATAAAAAAAAAAATATATATTAACATTTCAATTAAAAATATATAGCTCTGGAAAGAATTAAGAGACCACTTCAGTTTCTGAACCAGTTTCTCTGATTTTGCTATTTACAGGTATATGTTTAAGTAAAATGAACATTGTTGTGTTAATCTATAAACTGCACACAACTACGGATATTCATGAAGATTTAAGACTTCAGAAATCAATATTTGGTGGATTAACCCTGTTTTTTTAAGACAGTTTTGATGATTCTTGGCATGTTCTCCTCCACCAGCTTTTGGATAACTTTATGCAAAAATTCAAGCAGTTCAGCTTGGTTTGTTGGTTTGTGATCATCCATCTTCCTCTTGATTATATTCCAGAGGTTTTCAATTCGGTAAAATCAAAGAAACTTATCATTTTTAAGTGGATTTTTATCCAGAGCTGTATGTTTTTCTGCTAATTATTTAATCGTTCAGAATTGAAAGGGGACATATTTTGCAAATAAATAACTTTTTGTGTGCATTTATATTTCTACTTGAGATTAGACTGCCCCTATAAACACTTCAAGTGCAAAGAAAATCTGTTTTCTGTTAATCAGTTGAAAAAGTTTGGTGTCAGGAATCATATGCTTCTATGAGCCGTTTAAATGGCTCCCTTATTGTGATGTTACCTACCTGTGATGTTATTGTGATGTCGCCCGTCAACAACAAACAACAAAGTGATAAAATGTGCTCTGGCTTCATATTGTATTTACATCTGTTTTTGCTGGTTATGTAGCAATGTTACCTAGCTTTTTACCTTAAACAGCTTTAAAATCTTTGTTATACTAAACCTGAACTTGGCATACTGCTAACTGCACTATGTAACTTTGGTAAAGCAGGAAGAAAAATGTTCACAAGACCTGCATGATGTTCTGTAACCCAAATCATATTTGTGTTAAATCACATAATTTTATTCGACCACCTCAGTTCACATGCTTCATTTACTTTTAATGATGGTTCTGTATGTCCCAGGTTGTCCAGAAATGGTTCTCCAAACTAAATTGCACTTCCCAATTGTAGGGGAAGGCCAGGAGCAAGAAATACCAATTTCCTGCATAATGCTGCTCTTTTTTATTTTTTTAGGAATTTCACATCAAACTTTGTAATGTATGAGCACCTCCTGCTGGGATGGTATAATTACATGTGTGTATTAGGGATGCTGCCGAAGGTGGAGAAAAAATGTACATGATCTATAATATCCAGATATGTATGGACAGGGCCTGAGGGTCTAGTTACAAAAAATAATGTTAATGGGGAATCTGTGCGGCAAATGAAATCGCTCCATGTTCCAGAAATAGTGCATTACATACTGTGTCAGCTATTTCATAGTATTGTTCAAAATCTCAGTGAGAAGTTTCACTCTCTATATAGGCTCCTAAAATGAGAAACAGAAAGTGCAGATTCTAGAGCACAGTTAAAGGTCTGTGTTAAAATTACTACATTTAGGGCAAATCTAAGTCCTTCTGGGATTACATTCCAACTGTTTGCAGCATAGGAGCTAAACGATGCTTAACCATGTGTTGATCATGTCATACATCTTGTAACAATTTAAGGAAACTTTTCAGCAAACTGAATTTTAAGGTTTTTAGAGAGTTGCTGTTTCTGTATACTGTGGTATTATTGTCTTTATTAAACCGTCAAGAAGCAATACTTTCTAAGATTGTATAATGTGTAAAAACAGGGAATGTATTTCATGTAATTCCACAGTTTAATTACAGTTTATTAAATGTAAGACACTGACACAAAATTTAAACATTAGTTCAACCTTCATTTGATGTTAAATCTAAAAGTTTAGGTATCTGAATCTGATTTTTAGATATTTACATCTAAAAAATCTTTAAATTCCTCATGTTCTGTATTTTATTAATTGTGTTTTGAACTTGTGAGGTGGTGAAATGTAAGGTTAAAAACAAATATTTCAAAACAACTTTCATAAATGTGAAGAATTAAAGATTCAGATGCATACATTTTCAGATAAAACAAATATTCAGAAACTACAAAGCAAATTTTACCACTTCAAAAGGTTCCAAACACAAAAACAATCAGTTTTAAAATGTATTATTCATTTTAAATTATGCCATTAAAGATTTCAAGTTTATTAAAAGTGAGATAAATTGAATTCAAGTAAAAATGCTGGATGGGTCGGTTCTGAAAGAATAGTGTTTAAAAACCTTCTGGTTATTCCACTCTTATTCCCTTGTCAGTCCACTATGTAGAAAAGACAGTGGTGAATAATGAATGAGTAAATGAGGGAGGTATTCTGACTGCAGATCTAATAAGAAATGTATGTCCAAAGGCTGTGAAACTCATACATAACACTAAACTCAAGAAACTGACAAGAGCATACAACTTGAAACTGGTTTAACTACATGAAAATCTGGTACATTTTCCCCTATTTGAACACAACTGAAAGACACAGAGAGAGAGAACGAGAGAGAGAGAGAGAGAGACAGAGAGAGACAGAGAGAGCGTGAAAGCAAGATAGAGAGAGACAGAACAAGAGAGAGAAAGAGAGAGTGACAAAGACAGCGAGAGAAAAAGAGAGAGTGAGAAAGAGAGAGACAGAAAGAGAGAGAGAAAGAGACAGTGCAAGAGAGAGACAGAGTGTGGAAGAGAGACAGAGAGAGAGAAAGAAAAAGTGCAAGAAAATGACAGAGAGAGGAAGAGAGAGAGACAGAGCAAGAGAAAGAACGAGAGAGAGAAAGAGAGAGAGAGAGAGAGAGACAGAACAAAACCGAGAGAAAGAGAGAGAGCACTTAATCACTATGTTCAGCATAGACAAGCAGCTGCCAATAGAATCACGCTTGCTCTAATCACTGGGTCCGACATCTATGAAACTCCGGCTCAATTTCACACTTCATGTCTGACAGTCTAATTACTCAAACGCTCACTCTCCCGCCTATCAGAGTATCCTAACTCAAACCTGCAGTAACACAGAGCTGCATACAAACACATTCACACATCAGCACTCTGCAAACATCAAAACTATAATATCATAGTCATTTTAATTAATTCAGTTATAAACAATTAATTCACTGGAAAATACTCAGGGACGTCTGGGTTTATGAGACGAACGTAAGATTCCTATGAGCTAAAACTTCATATCAGTGACTTTTAGTTAAATTTTAATTGTTCTTATTTAAAAGTATTGTATTTAAAGTGACAGTCTGTAAGTTTTGGTGATTTGGGGATTTAGAGACCTCTCTGGAGAGAATGTGTAATTGCACAGAGCATGTGGTAGATCAGGTTAATTCGAAACTCTTTTTAGTACATTGTTGTGCTCATTTAGCTCATTTAGTTAATTTATGCAACACTGTTAATAATGTAGAGAGCAATTACAGTACATACCAAGACCTAACATACCAGACCACTCTGCTTTTAGAATGAATACATTAGATATTGAAGATTGTCATGCCAGGACACTGGTACTATTAATTTGAATATTTAGTCTCCTTCCAAATCAGGAATACTTCTGATTTCAATTTAAAGAAAAAAATGCTGCTTTAATGTTGTAAGTAATGCAATAAAAGCAGAATTCAATTTTATCGTATTGTGTGCTAATATTATTTGACATTTTCTTCTTAAAAAAGGGCCTAAAGTGAACCCCTAGGCCCAGGCCTTGCCTCGGTTTTTCACTCTTATCAAGATTCACTTCATCATGTGCTGTTTTTCTCTGTGAGAAGAATGTGTTCTGTTTTCAGAAAGAGTTGCTATCATGCCCTGGAGTAAACAAAAACTCCACAGAAGTTGCTCTGTGACATTTTTCTCCTGCATGGTACTAAATCCTTTGAATTATGAGGTGGTTAAAGAGTCAAAATGTGAGGATTGCTGCATGCAATCTAACATACTGTATGAACCTCACCAAAATACACTAAACAAACCAGCAGGCTTTTGTGCAGTGTGGTAGTTATGTTCATATGGCTATGTTCAGACTGCCAGCCCAAATTAGATCTTTTTTATTTTTTGGCATATGTATCTAGATTGTATCCATATTTATTTTTGCATGGATCCAAACCATTTACATTTGCAATGCAAACCATTTACAATTACTATCAGATCACTCTAAAACACTGGGCTTCTAGGGGTGGGGCCCAAATGAATGTCCAGATATTAATGTCCTGCCTGATTAAAGCCTATATAGGAGAGATTTTTTGATGTTTTAAACTGACAGTATTTGTGAAAAAGTAAAAAGGTTTTAAAAATTAATAAAATGCTGGTGTTTCTCACTTTCTGTGTGTGTTTGAGAGTGTAGTATAGTAAAACTGCATGTAAAATTGGTAAGGACATTTATTTTTTATTTTTTGCCAAACATATTACACATAAACATAAAATCAGCAGTCAAAATTGCAGAATATGTATAAAACAAACCAAAAAATGAATTAGAACCAACCAAAAAAAATCCAGAAGCAAAAGCCCTTAGCAGTAAAAAAAAATAAATAAATAAATAAATAAATAAAAATATAAAATGTACGTAAAGACTGGCAAAATCAATATGTACATAATTTTAAAATAACTGCAAAGAATAATAATGGGATGGTTAGTGTTGTAAGTAAATAGCTCTCAGAGTTTAGTTAGTTTAGGCTCCTCCCACACTCCTCAACCACAGCCTGACAGAAGATACATGAAGCCATTTTCTTATGCAGTTTAAAGCCAAGTAAGGTAGTAAAATCTATTTAAAATACAAATTCCATAGAATATTCTGCTGTTAATATATATTCAAGCAAGTGTACACTACCTATACAAGAACCAAACATAGTAAATATATTGTATGAAACCCTGTTTTGTTGAAATACTAAAGTTAGCTGTTAGCTATCTGACTAGCATTAGCTAGCTTAGCTTTTCTGTCAGGCGCCATTTTAAAGTATATTAAATTATAATACATGAAGCTGGCTTTTTTAGGCTAACTAGCAGTACTGTAGTAAACCATTTTTTTAGAATTGTTTTTATTTAATAGCATACAATGTAGCTGTGAGGCTAAAATGTTTTTTTTAATTTTCCATTCCACCTTAAATGTAATTTAGCGTCCTAACTAGCTAGCTAGTTCCTGTTAGGTGCCTTTTGAAAGTATATTACATTTTAACACATGAAGCTGGCTTTTAAGTCAACTAACAGTATTTTTGTAAACCACATATTTTTGAAATTGTTCTTAAATTATAAACACATGAAATGTAGCTGTAGGGCTAAAATGTATTTATATATATATATATGTAATTTGGCTGGCTGTTTGGATTTGGTTAATTAGCTTTAGCTATGTTAGCTAGTTAGTTAACTAACGTAGCTTAACCTAACTAACTGCTGGTAGAGAGATAGGGAATATATTCTAATAATAACACTTCACATTAAATTTTTTTAATGAAATATGGCCACCACTAGAATATAACATCTAGTTACACGACCGCAACAATATTTAGGGTGGAATGAAATTTGCTGTTCCACCTTAAACTGTGCAGACTGCTAAATTACAGCCAGGTGGAGCAGATTGCACCATTTTAGATTCAAAGTCAAATCCAAAGAGAGATTTAGCATCCTGCATTCGCTCTTAAGTGGAAACTATGAACATGAAGTGACTGTGTGATGCATTTTAACGATGAAAATTAATCAAATAAGGTATTTTTTTAGTCCAGCTTTTTGTGTTCTGTGTTGACAGAGAAGTACCTAGTGTGGCCGTGTTGGTAGTTGAGAATCAACACTGAGGGAGTTTAAAAATTACACTTTGTGGAGTTTTTAATTTAACTGTAGAGAAGATAGAATCAACATTGAGGGAGTGTAAAAAAATCACTCTGTAGAGTTTTTAATTTAACTCTAGAGAATAGGGAGTGTAAAAACTCTGATCAGAGTTTTATCTTTTAACAATATAAGAGTTATTAGATCAACACAGAAATTACATTTCTAACACTGTTGACTCTGTTGAGTTAACTCTGGCCCAGTGACAATTATGTAAACACTTCAAAAGAGTTAAAATGAACACTTACAGATTTGATATAACACTGGTGTTTTTGCTGTGTGTATTGTTTAGAGTAAAGCATGATTTGAATTATAAACAGATGGTCAGTATAAAAGGCTTAATACTCCATACTGCTTCACCATGTTGCCAGTTCTACCTTTTCTAATTCTAATTATTCTCCCCTCTGTTATTCAACCATGTACTCAGATGAAAGTAATCAGAGTGTAAAGGTTTCAGCAGCCACCTGTATTACATAAGGCTCTTAGAGAACAGCTCCTCACGGTTTTTCCACTTGTTACAAAAGGGATGATTCATGCCATACGGAGGCTCCGCTCAGTTTCCAGCACCTCACTGCCCTTTCCACAATAAAGCACACACAAACACAGACGTTTTCTAATCCGCTGTTTACTGCTTGTGCTCTGAACGTCATAAAGCAAATGTCAAAACCCACGGAATCCTAAATTAGCTTTAATGCACATTTCACATATATATCCCTGCTGATGTATCAGAACCTTGTTAATTACAATTATATATATATATATATATATATATATATATTTTTTTTTTTTTTTTTTTTTTTATCTAGCTGTGTTGCATAAATGTTTTAAATTAATTGACGAATAGATTTTTTATAGTTTTAATCTGTTCAAAGTATTGGACTATGCTCCTTCATACTTTTACTTACATTTTAATCTGAAACCCAGTTGTTGACCAGAGTTCAATATATCAGAGTGTAGATTGCCATACAGTTCTTAACTGGATTACTGCAGTTATCTGTTTTTTCCAAGCCAACATACTGTGACAATAAGGAACACAGAATAAAGTTAATAAAGTTGTGCCACACCCAATATGCCAATATATGTGCCAGAAGCCTATAGGAAAGCTGTATGAACAAACATTGTAGAAAGAGCACTGACATGTGTAGTGACTAAAAGTTGGCTCAAATCACATTTTTTTTTGGCTCAACATGAATTTCTTTGTTTTCAGGTTGAAGTTCTCTGAACTCATTTTATTGAGTTATGCTGGCTGGTAAGTTCACTCAACTTAATAATATTAGTTCTCCTGACTAAAACACAGAATTACTTTTTAAAGTGTGGTACTAGTTATGCACGTTCGTTACACACCATGTTTTACAATAAATTGCATTTTAACCTCCCTCATTTTTTCTAAAACACTTCCATCTGCCAACAACCACTAAAAGCAATGGATAAATTACATTAATTACCCCTATCATTAAAACAACACATTTTAACTATGGGCGATGTTTAGCTATCCTTAGCTAGCTAGCTAGTTAGCTAGTTCGCTAGCTAGCTGCCTAGGAAAAGAGGCAACGCCGGCAGGTTTGGTTGGTTTAAAACTTCAGAGCAAAAACTACTAACACTACAAACACATACATGATCATACAATTAACTGACCTGGCCAAACTTACCTTACAGCTTGTGGCACACAAGTCCTGTCCTGAGCTGAGCTGAGCTGCGCTTCTGCAGCACCTAAAAAAATGCGTGTGCTTGGCGTGTAGTCTCACAGATCAGAGTGGAATTTGGGTTATGGTGACCTGCGGTCTCAGCAAATCAGAGTGGCGCTGTCTGGTTGAAATCAACCTAAAAATGTTCCACACAAATTGTATTTCCAAAAAAAAATTTGTTAATTAATTAAATAGATACAAAAATATAATGTAATTAGTAATAAACAATGCTTAATAATAAATAATATATATTCATACTGATAACAAAAAGGTTGATAAATTAATATAAAAATAATAAATATATTCTTTAATAATGTACGTCCCCAGGACGTCCAAAAAAGTTACCTGGTCTGACGTTCAAATGTTTAACTGCATATTGACGTCCAATTAGGGTCATAGATAGACGTCCAAATAGCAGACCTAGTTTGCACAGCGTGTAGAAGTGCAGAATTGGTACTGGACCGACATAATATGGATTAGAACATTACTCTAATATGATGTTTTACTGTATACCAACTTTATACCTTTTCACAACACAAGTAATGCTCTCAAACACAATAAGAGGCAGGAAATTCAAGTAATTAACTCTCGGCAAGTTCAGCACAGCTTTTAACTGAAATTCATTCCAAGAGACTCTACCTCATAAACTGACTGAGCAAATCCAGCCAAGATGTGCAAATCTGATATCTAAGCAAAAGGTGCTACTTTGACAAATCTAAAGCATATTCTGTTTTTTTTTTTACTAAATAATTGCACCAGTTTTTCTCCATAGTTTGGATGACTTCAGTATTAATCTACATCATAACATTAAAATAATGAAAATAACTGGTTAAGGTGTGTTCAAAATTTTTGATTAGTACTGTAAATAGAAAGTGTGAATTAAAATGTGCAGAAAATTATTTACTTAGTAATAAGGATCTGGTAGCATTTACATACAACTGTAGATTTTAGGTAGCTTCAACAGAGAGCTTTTATGTGGTTTCATGCAAGCCAGTCTTGCTTTCTTAAAAATAAAGACACCAAGATGAACCCATCACACCATAATACCACTGCTGTTTGCAGACAAATTAAAGCTTTAAGTTGCAACTGTTACTAAAACAAGAACACAAAAGGTGTGTTGTGGGTGTGGTCTTAAAGGGTTTTCATTGTTTGACAGAGGCTGATGTTAATGCGTTTGATTAGCAGGAATTTAACGAATTAAGTTTACTAGTTGAGACATGTTTTTTTTGTGTGAAGTTTGCTTCGCAAGTTTTGCACTGAACCTACAGGCTAATTCAGCTAACAAGAAAAGGTAAACACCAGATTAGCATTGTTTAAACAGCATGCCTTAATCAGCACACACTTACCCCAAACCATTTTATCTATTTGAGATTGTTGAATGATCTCAAATAGACTCGTTTAGGTTGTTTCTGACACTGTATGGCTCACTGTTATCTATTACAATAGAAAAACATACAGTATGTAATATAGCTAAAAACTGAATTTTTCCAGACAGAATGAAAAATCGACCTGAGCCATACACTGCCATACTGAGGTATGGCAGCATCGGCGAGGATTCGGCTTTAGCTGTGTGGATTTGGGTTGAATGTGGTTTACACTCTGCAAATCAGAGTTACAAAAAAAAACGTATTTATTTATTTTTATTTCTATTTTTTTTCCTATTTTCTCATTAGGACTCCCCTATTCCTAATAATGTCCGAACACCAGGAGGGTGAAGACTAGCACATGCCTCCTCCGATACATATGAAGTCAGCCACCGCTTCTTTTTCAACTGCTGTTGATGCAGCTTTGCCGAGTAGCATTACAGTTCTCTCAGAGGAAAGCACAGTGACTCGGTTCTGATACATCGGCTCACAGACGTATTGTGCTAAGTGACCTCACCCTTTGGAGTTATGTGAGGAGAGAGCATCATCTACCCACTGGAAGAGAGCAAGGCCAATTGTGCTCTCTCAGGGCTCCTGTAGCCAATAGCAAGCTACATGAACAGGATTTTAACCAACAATCTTCTGATTCTAGTATGAATATAACTAAATTTTGGGAGATTGATCAATGTCCTTTACTCCTCCCACTCAGCCCTATATTTCCATCTCTTCTCATGGGGAGGCTGTAAAAGCTGCCCCAAATTCTTGCCCAAAACCTCTGAGTTCGCCCACAATTTCCATTCCAATTCAAAAACACAGGAAATACTAGCAAACAAACAGTTAGTAAAAGCAGCACAGGTTGGATTCCTTTACTATACACAGCACATGTGTTGGCATATGTGGCTTCAGACGATTCTCATATTATACTGAGCAAATGGGTGTTGGTACATGCAGCACTCGGCCCAAGTGTGAGCCAGGCATTTAGACTAGAATATGGCCTAGATTTAAACACAGAAAATTGCCAGAGGGATTCTTGGTACTGAACTTAGACTTACTTTTACATTAAACTAAACCATGGGCTCTAAAAAGTAGTTTCCCAGAGAGGAAATAAGCCTAGCTTTAGAGTACACAGAGTTTTAGACTGGCCAAGTGTGTCTTTAGACCTAAACCCAATTGAACACCTGTGGGGCATCCTCAAGTGGAAGGTGAAGGAGCGCAAGGTGTCTAAAGCCAGGCGGACACTGTGCGATTTTTTTAATCGGATGCGTTCTGGAGAGCTCACACTGCACGTTTGAATCGTTTGTCGTGTATGAACAACGCCTGCGATTCATCTGCACACACTGTACGGTCTGACTGAACTGCTGCGACGGGGGAGCTTACACTGCACGTCTAAACGCAGCCCATAGGCGAGCTTTCTTTGCGTACAAACTCTCGCTTCAACACAACATGTCGCCTTGCAAAAGAAAGCTCTTTGCTTTGCTTATTTGTGCCCTGTTGTGCGCTGAAAGTCCACGGAAGAGACGTACATGAACTCGCAGGTGGCTGAGGCGACGTGGACTCTACGGGTTGTCCGTTTTACAGAAGGAGAGCGCATAGAAAAATGCATCAATAAAATTGATAAAAATAAAATAAAATTATTTTATTCTGTTTATTGTTTATGTAAAAACTGGTTTTGCAACACTGAATATTAAACAAGCAATCGATTATTCACACTGGATAGGGACCCTCATTTACAGTGCCGCTGAGCATTAACAATTTAAAAGGGATAAAAAATATATATAAAAAATAGAAATAAAAACTGACATTTTGTTATAGACGAATAAAAAATACGTAAAAAAGGAAAAATAGGACCTTTTAAAAAGATCATAAAAATTGACATAAAAGGTAAAAAAATGATATCTTATGAAGATATATATTTAATGATTTGATTAATAAAAGAAGAAAAATAATTAAAATGAATAAATAAAAAATATAATATATAAACTCATTAAGAATTCGTTTAAAATAACCCAGGCTTTCTGCAGAATAATCAAAGTTTCAGTTAGTTTCAGTTTCAAATCATGAAAACAGCTCACCAAAACCTCAAACTATTCTTTATATTTGACAATATTTACTTACAGGTCCTTTGCTTGTACTCACAGGCCCTTACTTATTTTTATTCAACTGAACTGAGTTTTATATTATCTGTAGCCTCGCGCTGAATTCAGCTCCGCGCTGCGAAAGAGAGCGAGAGAGAGGCGCAGCGCATTTTGTCCGATTTATCTTGATTAATTATCAGTACATTTATTAGCTTTAGTAAGTTTAATAGCATTAATTTTACTACACTTCTCCGGCCTTATTAATCAAAACGTTTATTTTAGAAGACAGAGGTTATTCTGCGCGCAATGCCGCGCGCTGCGCTAAGCTGGCTTTGCGTGGCTAATATTCTGGAGCACTGGACGAGATTTTAATTAATAAATTAATATATTTATAATTTTAATAAATTTGCCCTGGCGAAAAGAAACAAATTATAAAATATAGCTTTATATTTCTGTGCATGTTTTAAGTTTCATATAATTGAAGGGGCAGCACCAGACGCTGACAATGTGCTTTATTTTTCAGATATAATAGCAAAGTGAAATAAAATAAATTTATGTTTGTCAAAGTTATTTTCTCTTTTATTTTTTCTTTTCAAAAACTCCAGCTATTGACTGAGAATAAGCATCTGTTGAAATTCTTAAACAGCAGAATGCCTGTGTCTGCTATATTAAGCTATAAGTCTGTGTACCGAACATAAATATAAATCCTTATAACTGACAGAAATAAATATGACTAATAATAATTTATAGTTACTGTGCAGATTTTTGGGAAAACAGGTCGTGACGTTAAGAAATCGGCCCGCAAAACAGCTCACACTGTGAGACAAGCGACCAAAATTTCTGGCATGTCAGAAATCCCTGGTCGCGTCCGACTGCTCATTCGCAGCTCGTATGGGCAATTAATCGGACATCGCTTCCCCTCTCACACTGCACGACAAACGACGCACGATCATAGGCGTAGGAACCGGGGGGGATGGGTGGGACATGTCCCACCCAATATTAGAAACAGGTGGATTTGTCCCCCCCAAAAATGATATCAGTTCGCTCAGGTCAGCTGTACTATTAATGAGGAGACAGACCGGACCAATCACGGAGCCGGTTCAGGTATTAAGTCACGCCTTGCTGGTTTTGCGGCGCGCGGAGCAGAGGCAGTTTGCTGTTGGGGAAGCCCCGCCCCCTCGCTGTGAGATTTAGCAGCGGGATCGGGACGCAGCAGCTTCAGCTGATTTTAAAACAGATCTGGATATACGGAGATTTTTCTAAAAGAAAGGTAACGATAGGCTAACCACTTCAACTGTGATGATATGTTTCTGATAACTGGTTAAAAATACACGTCTCTGAATCAGCACACAGTTTAAACCCACTGTGATTAATAAACTGCAGCTGTGTTAGTGTGTAAGCTTATCTTTGGAATTAGCTAGATTGGGAGTCAGGGTTAAAGGAAAAAAATAAAATATATGTAATGTTTCCCTGTACCTGATCAGCTAATCACTTTAATTTTCAAACTGTTTATTCATTTAGGATTACAGGACTTACTGTGAGCTATAATGAACGAAAATTGATTTAACTAACTAGTTATCTAGAAGCTGGATGTAGATGATCGCCAGAATTTCGAACAGTACTTTAAGTTGGTAGTTTAAAGCAGTTACTTAACCCCGATCACTGCCCTAAACTAGTGTTTTCCACCTGATCAGCTAATAAACAGTCATTTACTGAGTTTACCTGTTAAAATCCTTTAGCCCCCTATGGAGCCTAAATTAATCATGTATATCCACCAGAGGAAGCTCTAGAATATGCAGAACAGTTTTAATATGCAGTAGAATATATAAGAACTGGGTTGAGAAATACTGCTGTAACGTGACTTCTGTTCATTTGTATTTCACAGTAAGACCACATATCCTGACGTTTAAAAAAGTCTCTGTGAAACGTTAAGTTACATTCTTTTACATAAAAGGACACCATCTTAAGAAGAGCTCTCAGTAGAAAAAAATAAAAGTGCAGGAGAAAATGTAAATATACAACAGAATTGACATGCCAATACATAATAATAATAATAATAATAATAATAATAACAATAATAATAATCTGTTATATTATTTTAAATATTAGGTGATAACTCAGACATTGCTTGCATAATTTTTCTAACAACAGTAGCTGTAATGTGGAGTAACATGTTTAGGTTGTAAAATCACCTTATAATAATAATTTACTTTTAATTAAAAGTAATTTCCACAAATGTTGTTCTAGGAAACTATTGGGTGGGCTTGGGTTCATATTGGCAAATGTGTCCCCCCCAATATCAAGCCTGCTCCTACGCCCTTGCGCACGATCAAGCTAAAATTCGGCCCTGAAATTCATTTGACATGAAATTCAGTCGCATCCGACCAGATCGGGCTTAAAATCGGGCTAAAATCGCACAGTGTCCGCCTGGCTTAACATTCACCAGCTCTCCAGTAGCAACCTGGGTGCAGCTCTGATGATTTAAATGGCAGTGCTTAATAATAATGATGGTCATACAACATTCTGCTACAACTTTTTGGAACACTCAGGCTTCCTCAGTGTAATGCTGTTGGGCGGCATTAGCCACTAACCGCTAGCACTTAGTGGCTGATGTTCCAACATTAGTGCTAAAGAAAGTTGGGAAGCTTTCTGTAAATAGACAGAACTGCTTTACTCACTCAAATAAACCGTTTTGAGGACAGAAATCTGTGTAGATTGATATCCAACGCCCATTTGACTTTGAAAGATTTGTTTACTTAGCTCAGCTTTACTTAACTTTGTTAACCTACCCTCTACCACCCCCCAGCAGCGAGCCCTCATGAATTAGAAGGAGAACTAGGAAAATTAGAAGGCGACACCCCTGTTCATTACTAGTGTCGCATAATGCACCTTATAATCCGGTGCACTTTATGTATGAAAATAGATCAGAAATAAGACATTTATTGATAGTGTGCCTTATAATCTGCTGCGCCTTATAGTCCATAAAATTCATTAAGACTATGCTGCTATACAAGCTGTACACTGGGTACGTTTACATGCAGCCTAATAATCCGTTAGCAATCGGATTACTGGCTCAATCGGAATAGAGCACGTCCATGTAAACACCTCAATCGGAATAGAGTAGTCCGATTGAGGCCATTCCGATTACAATTTCTATCCGATCGAACGAGGTGGATAATCCTTTATATAATCCGATACAAAGAAGAATAACAGCCTTGTAAACACCTGTACATCCGATTACATCCCCAATCGGAATGTTTAAGTACATCTGCGCATGTGCCACAGCGTTTTAGAACCAGAGACACTCTTAAAAATAAAAACAGTTCGCTTCGAGATTAAAGTTCTAATATTAGGAGAGGAGATATTCGTCGTAGTTTATGTATATTTATTTCTTACTGCTTAAACTGTAGTTTAGGAGCGGAGCAGAGGGAAACAAGCGCTCATGAGCTGTTACATATCACCATCAGTTTATAACCTGCTGATTATTAATGCTGTAGCCTAATGTTACAGTTACTGTACATAATGTAGTAGTGTTCTGATTTTCCCGCGGTAGCCTCCCAGAAGAGCGCACGCTCCTGCGCAGAGATTTTTGTTTCTTTAAATAATAATAATAATAATAATAATAATGATAATAGTAATATTAATAGTAAACTGTATTTATAAAGCACTTTTCATACATTAAAATTCAGCTTAATTGTCTGTACATACAGAGAGGTAATAAGGAAAAAAAGGAAAAGGAAAAAACACAATAAACTATGTGACTATGATATTAAAATAAATCAATTAAAATAAAAAGTAACAAAAATATAGATCAATACATATATCGATGTATAATAATACAAACACAAATTATTAAAACAAAGTTTATTTAAAAATGTCTTCAGACGCTTTTTGAAACTGTTTACTCATGCTGCTTGCCTGATCTCAACTTCAGTCTCATTTCTTTGCTGCATAAAAACAAAAAGCTGCTTCTTCTCTTCTTATCTGTAACACTATATAAAATACACTATATAAGATTATAATAGCTGGTCTAAAATAATTATATTACAATGTTTTAGGATGTTTTTTTTCTTTGGTCGCAAAACCCGATCTAAAAGGCAGCCAAAATGTCCGCGCGCTCTCCCGGGAGGCTTCTCGTAGCTACTGGGAAGACACCCACCACGGAAAACCGCTCTTAAACTGCAGCTCACGCAGTTACAGCTACATTTCCTTCAAAATATTAGCACTTTATTCTCGTAATATTAATTGCCTGATTTTTTTAGATAAAGCTGTGCAGTATCTTTAGCAGACTGGAGAGCAGACCACGATAGAAAGCTCATTGCAACCAGACGAGACTTGAGACTCGACTGGGATTCGTGACCAAAGACTTGTGATCATCTCTGATACCAACTGTAAACTCTGGAAACATAGCTAGTTATTCAGTTGCTGTTAGTCCGCTCAAGCTGGCTGACATCACCTGATGCTCGTTGTCATGGTTACGAGTACGCTAAGCGATACCTCACATGCGCGTCATGTTGAAGGAAAGCTTTGCATGTAAACATAGCCACTGATTACTCTAAGTTATAATCAAGATTCATTTCTATAGTGTTGTCCAATGAAAATTTATAAAATAAAATAACTGCAGAAATGTGAGAGTTGTACTAACTTCTGGCAGTGAAACACTGTATATAGCGACAGGGAAACTAATGAGTAAACACTATTTTCACAGTGACAGTTATTATTGCATAATAGCTTAGAGTTTTGTGTTACGATTCTACTGCACTGCTGTACTGAAAAGCCAAGCTTCACCCCTGTTTCTACTAAAAACATTAAAACTTTAACTGCAGTTCGAGATTAAATATGAAACCTCAGCTCCCTTAACACTGCTGTAAAACTTCCGTATTAGTCACAATAAAAGAGAGTCATGTCTCAGATAGCTAAATTTAGCAGAGAAAACAACAGAGCTTTTCCCGTTTAATGAAGTCCCCTCTGTGTGAACAATGAAATACAGTTAATTAAAAAAGCAACATCTGTCATAGAGATGACCTGCATGTATTTCAGAGCCACAGGCTTAAATGAACAGTGAAAACAGTTTGTGCTGAACACCATGTGTTGCCTGCACTTAAGCTGTTTTGTTTCCAGGATGCAGACAGTGAAATTCAATGGGTGATGACAGGACTTGTGGTGAATTAAACCATTACTGTTTTATGTAAATACAGTATCTGTAAAGACACTTTCTATTAAAGGTAACACTTATACATAGGTAATTTTCCACTACGTTATTTGTGTTATTTCTTGTTCTTTTTATTATTTGGAAAAAGTAAAACCACAGCTATGACATCATCCTTTTTGCAATGTGTTCCTCATTAAATAATATATAGCTCTATATAAGGAAAGTTTATGTACTCATTAAGGGGCAATTAAAGATATTTTTCAAAACGTTTGCATAATCCAAACCCACAAACGTAAAAAATAAAATGTGATTCTCTGTTCTCCAGATTTCTTTTATAATTGAAATGCTTTTTTAGTGGACGTGGTAGAAATCAGAGTATGAAAATTCTGCAATGCAATGCTGTTGTCACGCTGGCCAGACTCAGGACAGACACTTGCAGATACAAATCTCAAAGTTTATAGTGACTAGGCTTACAAGAGAAGGGGCAGGCAGGGTCAGTAACAGAATGGCAGCAAATCTAAACAACATACCAGAGAGTAGTCAGGCAAACTGGCGTCGTACACGATAAATCCAGAAATGAAAGGGAGAAGTCAAATGGGGAGTTAAAAATGCAAAAAAAGTTGGCAACAAGGTAATTAATTAAATGACCAAAAACAATAAGACAAAACAGGTTGGTAACAAAAAAGCAAAGACAATGAAAAGCATTGTAGAAGAGCTAGGAAACCTAGATTCAATACTCAGCAAAGAGCAAGGCAAACTGATTGGTATTTATACAGGGGAAAACAGGTAAAAACAATCAGTAGCTTGGAGAGCAGGAATGCCAAAGCAGTCCTTAAGACTTTTGCTTGAAGTTGAAAGTAGTTCTCTTTTGAGTGGGGAGATAGCAAAATGTTAATGTTAACAATTAATGGCACCAATGTGTTTCTGCTATAATTTCTGTGAAGCCACATATATTCATTCCAAAAACGGGGTGTCTGGTAGCTAGTGGGACTTTAGCAGCTCTGGTGCTGCTAATGGTTCTGATACAAGAGCTACTGCAAGCATGGAGATATCAGAATAGCAAACTCAGTATTCATCTATTCTTTCACTCATCACTAATCTAAAAAAAAAATACAGAGTTAAAACTGAAGAGAACTAATTGCACCACAATGCATGCTCAGTTTAATTACACATTCACCAGAGTGCCACTTTAAGTCCAGTTGTCATTATTGGCTTATGTAGATTTTGTGTAGCCTTATGGATCTTTCATCAAAGTGTTAGAAATTTATTATACTCAGATACAGAGGTTGCTTCAAACTTGACAGTAGTAATTAAATTGGAGGACATATGAGAAGCCCTTTTGAATCAAGAGAGGGAAATTTCTTGCCACTGCCTCCAGTCCAGTTTACATTTCAATACACTTTTGTATTTTTGTATAAATTTCACACACCATAAATGTGCCCTGAACTTAATTCCCCTGCTATCCACAGTAAGCCTATCTGAGCTTTCCTCAAACTGTTGGTTGGCCACGGAAATCAGCCAGACTGCACGTGGCCAGCCCTTGCCTTGGGCCTTCTGTGGCATTTTGGCGTCCCAGTTCTCTCCCCCTGCCTTTCTCTGTCTCTCTCTCTCTTGTTGTTTTTCTTCCTCTTTCATATTGCTGTATTGATTCAGAGTCTTCAGTAAACTCTTTGCTTGCTGCTGGTGATTGCCACTTTTGTGGACAGTTCTTTAAGGCTCTGACTAACTTCTCTGAACCGCCAACACGGCCATCTCCAATACACTTAGGGGGATTGAGGTGGGAGCAGTCCAAGGCCGACTTCTTTTGCTCTCTCCCCTCTCTCTCTCTCTCTCTCTCTCTCTCTCTCTCTCTCTCTCTCTCATCCACTTTCTCTCCTTAAACATGTGATTCTGCAGAAGGCATTTAGTACCTTATTTCCAGGTGTAGAACCACACATGCACAGTGTTGCTTTGCAAGATTTTTGGTCATTTTCTTTTACTTCTGCAGTACCTTAGATACAAATACTGTTGTGCTACACCAAATCCAACTGTGATCTTAACTGGATTAACCCCAAGAATACCACAATGATTGGCCCTTCTATTTAATCAATAAGAAATCATTTTCTATTCAAATGCAAAGATGGAGCTCCTGTGTTTTCCTGTGTTTAAAAAAAATAGACTGTTGATGGGGTGTAAGGTAGCAAAGAGCATTGCAACACGCCTTGTGCAGGGTGTGTGATAGGGCCCACAATGTTCATTTAACATTCCTGGATTCGTGGAATATTAATGAATGGGAGGGTATATCCAGATTTTTGACTGGTAATGTACATGCATTGTAATGTCAAGCTATGTTTTTCTGTCCACACAACAGTACTAAAACTGTGTGTTTATTAAACAAAAAATGGCGTTTCT
Organism: Astyanax mexicanus; assembly: GCF_023375975.1. Taxonomy (NCBI): domain Eukaryota; kingdom Metazoa; phylum Chordata; class Actinopteri; order Characiformes; family Acestrorhamphidae; genus Astyanax; species Astyanax mexicanus. Next base: position 23,160,839 of record NC_064408.1, on the reverse strand, counting down.
GTGTGCACACAAGGTCAGAACACAGGCTAAAATCTCAGTTTTCAAGGAAAAAGTCTGACAGTCATAGTTCACCATTGATACAGACACATTTTCCCATTCCATATGTTCCCGTTTCCATCCATTAAACTTCTGTTCCACTGGTGAGGAAATTGTTTGGGAACAGAACCAGATAACTCTAGTTTTTGCCCTCATCTCTCTCTCCCTCACTCCTTCCCTCTCTTTCTTATTAACTCTGATTTTTATAGGGAGAATGAAAAAATTAAAATTAAGTTCAATTGAAGTTTCTTTTACAGTTGAGTACAGTTGATGTGATGTGCTCATAAATTCAGATCCATGTTTATTTGGCCAGTGTCACTGGCTCTCGGGTTATTACCAAGAAAATCAATGAGATAATACAATACAGCTTTTCTCTCTCGCTCCATATCTGTGTGTGAATGAGACACAGAACCACGAGTATTGATCTGCATAAATGATAAATGGCGCCCCACTGGTTGTTCATTGGTTAGAACCTATTAGGAATTAACAGATGATAAATGCATTCTGTGCACTGCAATGACATTATGGCTAAGTGTGAAGTAAGTCTATGAGAGTATGTGTGTGTGTGTGTGGGTGTGTGTGTGGGTGGGTGGGTGTAGCTGTAGGCAGTGGAATTTACTGATGCTATTTTTTAAAGGTGCACAAACTTGTTTGACATTAAACGGTTTCTGAATTAATACTAAAGTCGTCCAAACTATTAGGAAAACCATATGCAATCCTGCATCATCAGCAGTTTGAAAAGAGGCGGTGGCTGACTTTACATGTATTGGAGGAGGCATGTGCCAATCTTCACCTTTCTGGTGTTAGGCAGTCCTAATGAGTGTGTTGGGTAATTGGCTGTGTAAATTGGGGAGAAAATGAAAAAAAAAAAGAAGAAATTCAGGAAATTTCAGGAACTTTGAAAGTTTCGCCAAGTGCATTGGCAAAGACCATCAAAAATATTTTGATGAAACTTTCTCTCATCAGGACCACCCCAGTAAAGAAAGAGCAAGAGCTACCTCTGTTGCACAGGATAGGTTTATTAGAGTTACCAGCTTTATACGCTACAAGCTACAAGCATCCCAGATAAGAGACACATTATGCTTTTTTGGTTTGATTTTACTACATGATTCATTATGTGTTCCTTTATAGTCTAGATGACCTAAGTGTTTATTTACAATGTAGAACACTAATAACAATTTTGGACAATTTCTGAAGCATTAAATACATCATTATATTTTTTATACAAAAATAAGTGTGCTATGAGCTTGAACAATGAAAAAAATACAATGTATTGATTGTTATTATTCTATTATTATTGACACTGGTTTCTCAACATCGACTTACCAGTTAAACAGCAATATTGTCATTCATTTTGTGTTTGTGTGGGAGGGGGTGGTTCTGTGGGGTGAAGCCTGTTATTACAATAGTGACCTTTATGGAAGGCTAGTCATATGAATGATGAGAAATATGTGTGAAGACACGACACACACACACACACACACACACACACGCACATGCACACACACACACACATTGGCCTGTTAACACAGGTTTACCCACTAACCCAGCCTGATCCCCTCAACAATAAGATTTTTATAAGAGATGAAGAGATGACCTTTTCCACACACAGCACATTACATTCATACTGACACCATGACCTTGCCTCTGTGCTCTCCAGAAACAAGACACAACTGAAAAATATTATTCTAATAATCAAACAGCATCTGAGCTATAAACTTCAGTAGCATGCTGTGTGTTATTACTTTTCACTTATAACCCAATATAGCATCATATGATCTAAACTGTAATGCTGTGTATATCGTCACTGTCACATAAAACCTTGTGTCTCCAAAATAGCAGCTTTAAAGAAAGGGACAATAAAAACTTAAAAACCTGTGATGCTTCTATGCTTATGTGTAATGAACAGAACAGCATCTCTATCTTTGCTACTCCAGGCCGACATGCTGCTAACTGCACAATGTATCTCTAATGAAGCAGGAAGGAAAATGCACATCTATTGTTGCATTGCTGTATTACTCTACTGCCTCAGATTATGTTTCTATTCATCAATTCATCATGATATTTAAAGACGAAAAAAAAACACAATTTTATACATATATTTTTGATGCTTTACACAAAACATTTAAATGCCAATCATTGTACTTTTTTTATCAATAAACTTTTAATTATAAATTATTTAAATGTATGTATGTTAAATGTAGATTATATTTATCACATTTAAATTAAAAGCTAGAGACATTTAGATGTGTAAAGTTTGACATAGTGTACCAGAGGCAATCACAGATTAGCTACAGATTAGATAAGAACTAACACCGTCGTTAGACTGGTGATTTAACTATTGTTAGACTGCCATTTAGACTGCCGATTACACTGCTGTTTAGACTGCTCATTAGACAGCCAGTTACACTACTGGGTAGACTGATGGGTAGACTGCCAGTTAGAGTGTTGTTTAGACTGCCGTTTAGGCTGCCATTTAGACTACTGTTTAGACTGCCGGTTAGACTGCCATTTAAACCGTTGGTTACACTAATGTTTAGACTGCCAATTAAACTACTGTTTAGACTGCTGGTTAGACTGCCATTTAATCTGCCAGATAGACTGCCAGTTGCAGTACTCTTTAGACTGCCGGTAAGACCGCTGATTACACTACTGTTTAGATTGCCAGTTAGATTGCCAATTAGTCTACTGTTTACAATGTCGGTTAGACTGCCATTTAAACTACAAGATAGACTGCCAATTAGACTACTCTTTAGACTGCTGGGAAAACTGCCTATTACACTTCTTTTTAGACTGCCTGTGGGACTGCCATTTAAACTGCCAGTTAGACTACTCTTTAGACTGCCGGTTACACTACTGTTAAGACTGGCAGTAAGACTGCCCATTACAGCATTTTTAATCCCTGGTTCTGAAGGGCCCACTGTCCTGCACTTGTTAGTGTTTGATAAAAATGAGCAATAGGCTTCCGGGAACAGAGTAAAGAAATACTGATCTGGAGGTTGTGGACATTTACTTTAAACAAACTGATTAAACTTATGTTTCATATAGACAATTTAAAGCATGCCATTTAACCATATACCACTTTACACAGCTATACTCAGGCCTGCATTCAGGCCTGGCTTGTGGTAAAGGTCGTCTGCAGTCAGTAGAATATTTGAGATGGTCTTTCTGCTGAATGATTGATGCAGTGTGTGATAATACAGCAGCTGTGTGTGTAAGCTCTTTAATAGTTCCTCTTTCATAACATGTTGATTAGCCACACACACTTACAACAGGAGCAGTGTTTGTGCCTGTAATTCTATTCTCCATGGCCTTTGGCCTCGGACAGCATGTGCATGATCACACACACACACGCACACACACACACTCACACACATGCTCCTGAAAGGCTGTGGATCGGTGTTGGAGGAGGACAATGACAGACATACACACCTGTCATCAGGGAGTAGTAGTGTGTGTGTGTAGACTGAAGTGTACAAGGGCCTAAACCAGCTGTTTATGGGCGAGGGGAGGGGCGGATAACAGCCTTTAATTTCATTCTGAATTCACTGCTAATTTGTTGATTATAGTTAATTAGTTCCATATTTTTCTGATTTTCTTACCGTTAGAAACAAATTAATGTCTAATTAACTGCAGCCACCCGACACTGAGTTCAAGAGAGCACAATTTGTTCGTACCCTCTCTGGGTGGGAAAGGACTCACTCTCCCCTGTTCACTCAATGCAATGCTAAACAAGTGGGTTTCTATTAGCTAATGTAACAGGAATGGCTATTTGGTGACGTTTACACAGCAGGTGAAAGTGGACCAGATCTAATAATAGTTGTGTGTTTTTCATGCTATACTTGTAATGTGAACCATATTCAACATTTGTCTGAATTGTTTGCATTGTGTAACTAATATGCATGCACAAAAGAGCAACGCTTCACATGAAGTTTCGGTTTCATTCTTGCCAGAATAACAGAGCTCATTATTTAACCTCGGTTTGTGTCCTCAGTTTCTTTATGCTTTGTTTTTTAAGCCTTTTTTTTTTTTCTTTGATGCTAGAGCCACTTCCTATGACCTCATTTGGCCATTTCATTAGAAACATAGAGCAGTTGCCTTTGAATTTTATTGGAACAAAGTGATCACCTCAAATATTTATGAGGTCTGTTTCTCGCTTACACACTGCTAAAACTGCTCTGATGTCCATTTTCTCGCGTCCGTTTTCCTTACTCCTCACAACCATTTTCCTTTTCCTTGATGTAACAAGTCACATAGTTTATGATCTGACTGTTTAGACAGGTCACTTCTACCTGTTGTATGAATGTAGCTTTAATGTTCTCCTCCAAGGATGTTGAGCTGGTGGCTGAGAAATGGCCAACTTTATGTGTATCATATTTGAAGCTTCTTCCTACATGTAAAATATAGAACATAGAAGGTAAATGCTTGAAATCAATGTTTTCAATAAAGCAGGCAATTTAGTTGCAGATAGATGTATACAATTATTCTAATAGATCACATTCCTGGTTTCACATAATCATAGAGACGCTTTAAAGACTGAAAAGACTTATCATTAGAAATTACAGAAAATTCACTTTTTTCAAAGTTGTAATAAAAATTGAGCCAGATAACTGATATTGCATTGTTTCTGTTATTAGTTATTTTTCCACTTTGTAAACTAGCGTTACACTTACAGTCCATATACATGCACAATATGGACAAAAGTATTGAGACACCTGTTATTTTTTTTGTTTCTTCTGAAGTCAGGGGATTTAAAAAAAATCTTAATCCTAATTTTCTCTACTGTCCAAGGAAGAATTTTAACCTCCAGATTCTGGAGCGATGCTGTAAACATTTGATTGCATTGCAAGTGATATGAGAAATAGTGAAGTCAGGATGTTGGATCACCACACCTCATAATTCCAAAAGTATTGGATGGAACGAAGATCCGCTGCTCCACAGCTCGGTGCCGCAGGGCTTTACCCCTCTCAAACCAAGCAATATCTAGCATTAGGCATGATGCTAATGGTGGTTCATGTTTTTCTGCTCCAGAGAGTCCCATTCTATTGGCAGTACTTCCCTACAGGGATTTGACAAGCTGTGTGTGTGTGTGTTTTGTGTGTGCGCAAGTCTTTGCACATCTGTTTCTGCAGCAGTGGGTGCATCTTAAAGTAGCTTAACTGGAATTAGACAATTAGAAGGGGTGTGTCCACAAACATTTGTACATTTGACATGTAGCGTATGTGTTCAATGAGACGATTTAAAACAATTGTAATTGTAGTTGAATATGTTTCGTAATGCCTCTTCACCTTCACCAAAACAATGGCTATGAAAGAATGAGTTGTGGGTGGAGTACAGATGGGGCAATTTTAGTGTGTATGTGTGTTTTTGTGTGTGTTTGTGCAAAAAGGTGGAGTGGGGTCTTTTTTGAAAGGTCCTAATATCGTGTGGAGGGGGAGGCAGGGTTCACAGTGGGCTTCTAGCACTTACAAGGCTGATTAAGCAACAGTAGTGTGAGTTCTTTGGTGAGTGTGTGTGTGTGTGTGTGTGTGTGCATGTGTGTGTGCTTTTGTGTGTGTTATCCAGTGGAGCGGTACGATGTGCTAAAAGGGGGAATAACAGAGGAAAAGAAAAGGCTGCTGCTAAAGAGGTCGACTTTTCTTTCAGTTCATGCAGCTACCGTCATTATCAACCCACCTGCTCTCAAGAGTGAGCTTTCTGACAAGGCTTTGTTCACTGTAATTACTGTTCTTACTCTGCAAGTGTGTGTGTGTGTGTGTGTGTGTGTGTGTGTGTTTGAAATAAAGTTGCTGCTGTTCCTTTCATGCAGGCACTGGAAGGGGCAGGAGATAATAACTGTATGGACACTGTGATCCAGACACTGCGGGTATTATTAGTGTTATTAGTGATAGTGTTACACTTCCATTAGTTTCTAATGACCCAAGTCCTGATTCTGAGCTGGAAGGGAAAAACCTGCTTGACTAAACATGCTAACATGGTTCACAATACACTGACATGCCAAAAGTCTTTGGACAGGAACTAGTTATCATGCCCCATGCCTTTTACTATGCCCCATTGAAGCTATAGAACACTGCACTGACCTGTGAGATATGTTTGTGGATTCTCCTGCACAGAATATGGATGTTATTTCTGGATTTATTTCGCTTGTCTGTTTGTACAGACAATTCTAGCCAGACACCACAATAATTATGACTTCTATGAAGTATTTCCAGCAATGAAAGGTTTCATCCATTTGGCAGGTCTTACTTAAACTTACTGATAATTCCTGTTGCCTTAATATTAGAGGGCCGGCCAGTGCTCAGCTTTACTCACAAGATAACTCCTCAAAATGTGTATGAATTCCATAGTTTTTTTTGCCTGTTCAGTATTATCCTTTTTATTGTGATCTGTATCCAACATTAATATGAACATGCTTCTAAACCGACACGTATGTGAGAAAGAGCAACGCTTCACCTGAAGTTTCAGTTTCAACTTTCAACAGCATCCTAAAAGTTATTTAAAGCCCTATCCAGACAGGATTAGTTTCTTAGGGGGACATCTAAAACTCTTGCATCTGGACTGTAATTGAAAAAACAGGAGGACTAGTGAGTTTTTTGGCTTTCTTGGTCACATGACATCGTGTTCAGTAGCTCCTCCATTTCCACTCGCGCGCCCAAAATGTTATTACGGTGCATGGCAGTTGAAAAATAGCTATTTTATTTAAAGCGAGGTGACGAAATAACGAATAAAATTATCATTTTCAATTATCAATTTTCTCAGAGGACATCTTTTTTTTTTACTATCCTGTCACTGAAAACCTCCTTCACTTCCTTTTAAAAAAACAGTGAACATGAATTCTGATTTGGCTGTTTAGATCGAATCGGTTGCAGTGTAGCGAATGTTTATTGGATTTTAAAACCAGATATAATAATAATAACACATATAATAGTAAAAATAGAGTATAAGTCTCAAAAGGATTAGGTCACTTTCACCTGATGTGGGGAGAGTGAGGGCCATCCTATACACTTAAAAACACTGAGGCCAATTATGAACTTTTATTCCCAGATTACAAATAGCATTGTCAGGGATTGAACCTGGGAGATCACATAAGGCCAACACTTAGACAGTTGTGCCACCAAAGAGCCCCCAATTATTCATGTTTACTTTCCAGTTTTTAACCGTTTTTTTAATCATGTTATGAAAATATGTGTGGGATGTAGCCTATGAATCTGCTCAGCTAATTTTGCTCACTCCCATTTCCATACTCAGGGTTGCCAGGTATAGACAACAACACTGAAAAAAATTGTTCTACAGCCATGGAAACGAGTGAGCTGGCTATTTATCTGCTGAACAGGTAATCACTGAGCTTCAGTAAGGTTGCTAAACATAGCTGGGTAATTTAATCCTACCACTAGCGAAGTAGAGACGGGCATTTTGGACACTGAACTGTATATATTTGTTAATTAGTCACAGAATAAGACTCATCGTTGTTTGCCACTTTGTGTTAATCTGGCAACCCGCAAGAGTTTGGCGTCTGGAGCAGAAAACTCTGTCCAGTGTTGGGAAATTGGTCTCCTTTACACACACATGCACACATTTATTACTGATTTGGTTCTTTAAACTGTCTTTGATTTTTGTTACTGTGCTCTTATAATAACGATGTGTACATATTCTGTGTTCTGATTGGCTGCCCTGTTACTACACCTCAATTAAAAAAAAAATAGTTTAGTTCCTCACAGCTTCATTGTGAATCGGCATGGCTAAACTGCTGTAGGCAGAGAAAGGCTTTGTACAGGCCGGACTGACGTAAAATAGGGTTAAAAATGTCCGTATTTGTTTTGTCTTTTTCTTCAGGCCATTTTTTGTGACCTCAGCGCTGCAGTTTTGAAAGGGGTGGCGTAATTGTTTGACTCTTCACGGTTGGAGAGGAAAGCTTCAAAGCTTTGTCTTATTACTTGCAAAAACTGCACAAAACAAACATTTCTGCCCTTCAGTCAAACCCAAATCCCCTAATTACTGAAGCAGTGTGAAGAAGTACAAAGTGAGGGGTGTGTGCACGTGTGTGTGTGTGTCCAAGCATTTACAGTATGACAAGCAGAGGATTATTCTATTCTGTCAAGTGAATGAGGGCATAAGAAAAGGAATGACATCTAATTAAGGGAAGAAGAGAAGGATGGAAGGATAGGTCATAAATGAAAGAGTGTGTGAGCAGTAAGTACCTGACTGCGGGCGATTACAGCGAAGGCCTTCCCTACATCAAAGAGCGCTAACCTGTGTGTGTAATTACCATGTGTTTAGGAAACACCCGTTCTTTGTAGTGAAGGCATGCACAGTGTATTGTGTGGAGGGGTTGGTAAAAAAAAAAAAATATATGATTGTTATCAGGATTCATTTTCGAATAGCGATAATTCTCTAAAAAACAAAGTACAGAATTAGGGAGAAAATGAACAGCATGATCCTGTGTGTCTGACACTTTTCATGGTGCTATGATAGCAAAGCACTTAACTGTGACAGGCTGGTAATTCTAACTTCATATTCAGTAAAACTAACTGCACCATGTTTTATTTGGCTGTTATTTACTGTTTATAGGACATTCAAACACTGCACCACTACATGCATCAGAGCGGCATTTTTACAGCTCTGGAAAAAAATAAGAGGCGACTTAAAAATGATGAGTTTCTTTGATTTTTACCAACTTAAAAACCTCTGGAATATAATCAAGAGGAATATGGATGAACACAAGCCATCAAACCAAGCTGAACTGCTTGAATTTTTGCACCAGTAGGGGCAAGTTATCCAAAAGCAGTGTGTAAAACTGGTGGAGGAGAACATGCCAAGCTGCATGAAAACTGTAATTAAAAACCAGGGTTATTCCACTAAATATTGATTTTTGAACTCTTAAACTCTTGTTTTCTTTATATTCTTTTTTGTTATTTCAGTCATTTCTAATTTTCTGCAAACAAATGCTTTAAATGACAATATTTTTATTTGGAAGAGAAATGGGAGAAATGTTGTCTGTAGTTTATAGAATAAAACAACAATGTTTATTTTAGTGGTCTCTTATTTTTTTCCAGAGCTGTATAAAACAATATCAGTAATCAGTGTGAAGTCTTACTTATAAACACTTATAAACACAGTGCAAAAAAATATATATACAAACATATACTTTGAGATTCAGTTGGGCACAGAGACAAACGGGTTCTGTACGGCATCCTGTGGCACATTTGCCACATTTGAACCCTTTTTAAACTACACAGAAACTCCTGATTCTGTTTTTTTGCCATGTCACCTGCTGTTAGTGAACACAGACTGTATATTTTGAATGGCATTCTGCTGTTACACAACACTCGTGTGCAATGTGCCCTCATTAAAAGAAGCACCCAGGGGTCCCTGAGGACACATTTGGCTGCATAAAGACTGGGACTCTGTTTCGCCACTGTCAATACACAACATACCAGCCAAGCATCTGTGTGGTCAGGTGGCGGTGTCAAGCTGTTGACGTTCTCTCCAGGATTGCTCGAGGCGTTTGGCAAAGCTGCGCTGCCATTACCGTAAAAAAGCTACGGCAGCAGCATGCTTCAGGAGGAGCAGGAGGAGCAGGTGCGAGCCTTCTCTCTCTCTCTCTCTCTCTCTCTCTCTCTCTCTGAATGATGAGCAACAGAATATGCTGGAAACAAAATCAGGAGAGAACAAATGCTAAAGCTTTTGTTTCTCAGGCTTATTTTTTAACCCAGTTTCAAAGATGACTCATCGTTATCATACGGCGATTATCACAGACAATGACTTTCATGCTTTTCTCTGTATTGAGTAAAAGAACAAACAACGTGTTGACTCAAAAGAACGCTCGAATAGATGCCAATGTACAGATACTGAAACCAACTTCGCTTTTGGATTTCAAAGACAGAATGTTATTTTAATTCTTTGTAAATTTCGAAAAGGAATGTTGGGAAGAAGACATGACTAAATACTAGTTAAAGCTAACACCAGCTAGCCTGTGTTTTCATGATTAGCAAAGTCTGGTTGTGATGTTCTGCTCTCCCAAAGTTACCTTTTCATCAGTTTTTACCAGACTTTTTGCTAGTTTTAACCTCCTAAGACCCGAACTCTTGCATGGCATGCATTTTTTTTATATCTCTTTGCTATTTGGGCTAATTGGCACCTGATTTGTGTAAAAACAAAGAATTATCTTTTTACATGATGTAGTTTCCACATATTTTTCGATAAAACACAATGAAGTTGCAATTAGTAAGTACAAACAACAATGAAGTGGTGCTTCAACATGAAGACATTAAGCAAAAAATGTATTTACTGTTCATTTAAGCATGAATCATTTTATTTACATTCAAAACTGCTACTTCAAACGATTTATTTTTACACTCATGTGTGAAATGCTATGTAACAAAACTAGAAGATGCAGATTTATTTATAAAACATGTTATACTGTAATAAAACTATGCTTGTAATGTGGTCAAAAAATTTCCCACTAACACATCCCAAAATACAATTTCTTTCTCACATTATGTTGTTAGCATATATGACACCCTGTCAACTAAATAAACAAAACTTAAAAATTCTGCAAGTCCACATATGTGTACATCATGTTTAGCGACATGGTAAATCGCTAAAGTTGTTAACTTTTGTAAAGTTTGACTTTCATAACAAACATTGATGGCTTTTATACATATCTGCACAAGAATCAGCCATGAAATCTGATTCATTTCTTTACCTGGTCAACGTTTTTTATCAGAAGTTCCCATCTGAATTTGTGGTTGTCTTTTCAGCCATCTTGAATTAAACCTGTAACATGTTAAACTTGCATCACTTCTGCCACCACTGGGTGACAGTTTACTGGCCTCATAGGAGGACACCAGGCCCTTGTAGAGCAAAATGTATTTGTGTTGTGGTCCTAGGAGGTTAAGTAAGTAGATGCTGTGGTGGTTTTGCTCTTCTTCTCATGTCTTCATAGCTAAGGCACCGGCATTTTCTATTTTTGTGAACATGCTTCTCCAGATTCACCCCGATAACTATTTGACTCTGACATTTACAGAGCTTCTGTTTTTAATCAGCGAGTTAATGCGAGTTCTTTGAGTGCAGCCTCAGTGATGGTAAACATGCAATTAAAAAGTTTTATGCCAAACAGTGTTTTAATAAAACTCATAAAAATAACAGACATATTCATTACTGACAAGATACTCCAGCAAATATCAGAGCATGTCCGCATTGCCGCATGTACAGGTGTGTGGGAGTTCTGCCATAGTGTAAGTGGTGGGATGTGATTTTAATGGCTGTTATTTGTATAGGGATTTCGACAGGCTTACTGTGGATTGCCCACTAAAAGCATTACAGTGCCTGAGGTAGAGGGTGTTCACACCTAGTATCCTTAAGGCACTAGTCAACATTAATCCTGACGTTCCCTTCTTTTGGTCTCTGTGTGTGTGTGTGCGTGTGTGTGTGCATGCATGTGTAAACTTTAGAAGTTTAAATTACAGGCCTGAGGTAAGGGAAGAGATTTAGTGGGGCTCCAATGGATACCTACTTACTCCCAACAAAGAAAATAAATCGCCTTTTTCACCGTTATCCAGGCTCAAAGTAGCTCCACACCTCCTTGCTAGAATCCAGGAGACAGGCTATGCAGGACCTACGTATACACACAGGGGTTGGACAGACCGGACAGACAGCTCTGGTGGAAACAGGAGAGTTAAGGTGCACATTGTATTCTGCCGTGATTTGTGCGGCCGTGGTTTTATATTTGTTGAATACAATCCGGGTTAGCACCCGAACATCCCTTTCAGACAGCTTCCTCTTAGAGCGTCCACAGTTAATCCTGTTGGATGTGGTTTGTCCTTCTTGGTGGTATGCTGACATTACCCTGGATACCGTGGCTCTTGATTCATCACAAAGACATGCTGTCTTGGTCACAGATGCGCCAGCAAGACGTGCACCAACAATTTGTCCTCTTTTGAACTCTAGTATGTCACCCATAATATTGTGTGCATTGCAATATTTTGAGCAAAACTGTGCTCTTACCCTGCTAATTTAACCTTCACACTCTGCTCTTACTGGTGCAATGTGCAATTAATGAAGATTGGCCACCAGGCTGCTCCAATTTAGCCATGAAACCTCCCACACTAAAATGACAGGTGTTTCAGTTTCATTGTCCAACCCCTGTATGTATGTTATTATCAGTACAGTGATGGTGGGGCTCGGAGCTGAAGCTAGTGTTACAGAATGTTAACAGTTGTTTTTAATAAGCTTCTTGTGCACTTTTTAAGTTATTAATGCCTCGTTTTAAATGTCAGGGCTCTCCGGATTCTAGCAAGGAGGTGTGGAGCTACTTTGAACTGGATAACAGTGGAAAAAGCGATTTATCGTGGCAAATTGTGCCCAGTGTCACCCAGTCTGAAGGGTGTTTGGACAAAACTGTTAAAATTTCTGGATCTTGAAACACTGTGGAAGAACGAAGGTGTGCTATTCATTAAAGGTAAGTACTTTTTATCATGTTTTACTACACCAAAAGTCCATTTTAAACCAGAGTTCTTTTTAAAGCACCCAATACAGATATAGCTATAGCAGTGGAGTGCAAGTTAAAGTTCAGCCACCTAGCTGCGGGTTAACTAGTTAACTTTAGATCTTCAGAAAGGGGGCAGGTTGTGCAGTAATTGATTCCGTGCATCCTTTAACTCCTCTGTGATGGAAGGAAGTGGAAAAAAAAGCCTCTGCCGTCTGTTGCACCATTTAAGGTGGAACATGGGAAGTTAGCTAGCTAGATATCAAGTTCCTAAAGACTCTGTCTATTGCTCAGCAGGATGATTTTAACCACTTCCACTTGTACATAACTCTGTACATAAGGGGAACGGTCACACCAGAAAAAAAGGTGTAAGGGTACAAATAATAAATGGGATTGAACCTGAGGGTTTAGTTTGTGCTAGTCTCCATCATATAACTTCCTTTTCCAGCTCTCCCTTCCTCCAGAGAACAAAACACACCTGAACAAAAAAAGAATGCAAACCGAAGGCAAATAATGTGCCTGCTTTGATATTATCCAGTGAAAGGTGACCCAATTAGGATTTCCGCATTTCCGTATCTACCTCTCCTCCTAATTTGCCAATTCATGTATGCAGCATGACATTTAATAATAATGGACTGAGGTGACCTACTTTATAAAAATTACCATTTGAATAGATGACCTAAAAAAGAAGGGGAAAAAAAAATCTCACCACAAAGGATTATGAGAAGCATGTTTTAATATATGTTAAATACATACAGCATACAATAATGCCTGGAAATGTACACAGCACAATGTCTAAATATAACAGCAATTGTACAAAATACATCATATGTACATCATAATGGGTTCTACACAGTATGTACTGACATTAAATAAAGGATATGAATAATGAACAACAAATGAACTATAACATCTTTTTACACAAGGTACTACTACACTCTGGAAAAGAAAACCCACATTTATGGGTTTTCTTTACTATTTCTTTTGCTTCTTTTTTTCTGTTTTTTTTTTCCATTCCGGGTGATACAGGTTTTACAGAAACTCAAGGCTGGAGTATTATTTTCTTCATGATTGATGGGCAGCGCCAAGCAAGGGAAGTCATTTTTAGATGAGCCTCAAAAAGCTGAGCGGTGTGTATTAGAGCAAGAAAAACACTAAACCACGCAGTGCTTTGATTCCACAGTACCACAGTTGTAGATTTCTAGTAGTGTCAGGGTGTCAAATTGGGTTTTGTCTCATTAGACTAACTTTGTATAACCGATCACTTGGGCCCTTTACAAGAAATATCCAAATATCCACCATTTTAAAGTTTTTTTTTTTTTTTTTTTTAAAGAAAATTGACAACTTTGTTGCATCAAAAACTAGAATTTGGTTTTGTTTAGAAAAGTTTAGACATTCTCATTCATTTATTACTTAAGTATTAGCATGAACTAAATTTAACAAAAAGGGCATTTCACCCTGAACCTGATGCAAATTAATTGTACACTGAATCTGAAATAAGCTTTTCTTTTTATTCTGACTGATAGACAATTTAGGATTTGCAAATTTAACCCACTGTTAAGGTCTTCCTCTTTCACACAGCTGAAGGAGATCAACACACTCGTTGAGGAGAATTCTAACTGCCAATTCTGTTGCATCAATTTACAGAAGCTAACACTTGCTAGCATCATGCTAAATAAGTAATGAGGGGCCTCCCTTGGCATCTATCGGCTTCTCTTTGCTGATGCTACGGATGTCTGTGGCATCAATGTTCTAACAGAGGGTTGCACCAACTAAAAGCCCCCAGATTGGCAGTCTTTAAATGGTAAATAATGTAGCAACGCATCTTCATGTGGCAAATAAGATAATAATAAATTGACATTTTGCCTAATGATTAGGACACAACTGATTCATGGACTCGGTTGTAGTGCAATTGGTAGAAAGGTCTAGCAGAGAGTAGGGCGAGTAGTAGTGCAGTCATAATTCAGAATTAAACATGTCTATTCTGAATTAAGATTGCAGTTTTTATAGAAATATGACATTACAGAAATTTAATGTCATTCACAGAACTTCAGCTTTTAACAGTTGCTGCAATAAAAAAAATAGTCTGGATGAAAATGGTTTGCAAGCAGTAAAATCAAAGCTTCAACCTGAAATGAAAGATTTCTACATGTCCATTCTGTGAGACATGATCATCCAAGATTAAGTGTAATAGGGTGAACAATCACTTTTAATATATATAACTATGAAATGTTCCTGGTGGCAAGACAAAAATCATCATGGGAAAAAGTCACCTCCCACACCTGTATAAGCTTTAAGGTGTTGTGCGTTATCTTGTGAGTGAGTTTGAAAACTGGCCTGTCTAAATGATTTTAAAAGCAACTTACTCACATTTAGCAGGCAGAAGATTCTCCACAAGGGGGTGCTAATACTCGAATGGCTTTTGGTGTTTATATTATATTCGCATCAATGTATCCTTTTTTACAAGGTGCTGACTAATTACACTGCACTTTTTATAATGTAAAGCATATCACAATTAAGTCATGCAGCAAAATATTTGGAATATAGATTTTTTTCCCCCATTCAATTTCATGCAGTCCTTTTTTTAAGCTGTCTAAAGCTTGTCTGTATGTGCCAGCAGTCCTCAGATTGCTGAGTATTTGGAAGGGTTGTGATGAGCTGGAAATGATATAAATAAACACCCTCTCCCATATGGAGGAGGGGGCATTTGTGTTGTAGCCTGAGCTGGTATTAATCTAATGCCATTTCTCTACTTGCAAGCACAGACCCAGGCAGTGTATGCTTTCATAAATGAGGTAATTCAACGCCTACTAGTAATGCTAAGTGCTTCATTTCCCGTCCACTGCAAAGAAACGAGGTCATTAATAAGAGTCTAGTTTGGAACAGAATGTGGCGCACGGCAACAGAAATGTGTGTGTGTGTGTGTGTCTGTGTGTGTCTGTGTGTGTGTGTGCGTCTGTGTGTGTGCACATGGTTTGAAACTGAGTAACCTAATTCTGTCTCAGCGGGCTGCAGGCAAGGCGACAGAACACTGACCCTACAGAATCTCCTTAGATCACACACACACTGCAGTGAAAAAGCTGAAATATAGAAATATATGTTGCAGAAAGACTAAGAAATATGGAAAAAGGAGTATATTTTTAAACGTAAAGGTGCCACAAAGAGTTATATCACAGAGGAACCATATGTTTCCTCATCTGTAGAGAATCTTTATTTGCAAGAGAAACCAGTGTTAAGTACCTTTAAATTGTAACAAAACACCTTGTGATCCACTTCTTTAATCTATTTAAATGTTCTTCTACGGTGGCCGAGAAAGCCCAGCGCAGTGCAAATTGAAAAGCGCTGCAAAAGCACAAAACACATCCATCAAAATTACAACACAGGCGCAGCAAATAGAAAAACGCGCTGCAAAAAGAAAAACGCGCTGCAAATACAACCACAACACAACGGAAGTGAGTCACAACACAACGGAATTTTCCCGGGGGACCTTAAAAGATGCTGTACCAGCTGTATACAAAGGACAATAAGTGGCAAACAAGCTTCTGAAAAGTAAGTTATGTTTATTACCTGTGATTACCACGGTTGTGTGCATATTATTAAAAGTTCTGCTTCACAAAACGCCTTGTTTGCCACTTATTGTCCTTTGTACACATAGTGAAGTCCGAGACGTTACTGAAGACGCAGCTTAGCTGGTACAGTATCTTTTAAGGTCCCCCGGGAAAATTCCGTTGTGTTGTGACTCACTTCCGTTGTGTTGTGGTTGTATTTGCAGCGCGTTTTTCTATTTGCAGCGCGTTTTTCTATTTGCTGCGCCTGTGTTGTAATTTTGATGGATGTGTTTTGTGCTTTTGCAGCGCTTTTCAATTTGCACTGCGTTGGGCTTACTCGGCCACCGTATTCTTCACATACAACTCTCTTTCTAATAGGTGCTCTGTGGAACCAAAAATGGTTCTTCTTCTGTGGAGGGTGGTGGAGACAAGTATTGTTTGCTGATTAACCTGCTCTAAGGCTAAGTTAAAAACGGCAAGCCCATTCTAGATTTTTTTTGGCACATCAGATTCACACTACAGTTAATGCCAAAAGTTTGAACACACCTTCTTATTCAATGTGTTTTCTTTATTTTCAGGACTATTTACATTGTAGATTCTCACTGAAGGCGTCAAAACTATAAATGAACACATGTGGAGTTTTGTACTTAACAAAAAATGACCTGGCCTCCACAGTCACCGGACCTGAATCCAATCCAGATGGTTTGGGGTGAGCTGGACCACAGAGTGAAGACAAAGAGGCCAACAAGTGCTAAACACCTCTGGGAACTCCTTCCTTCAAGACTGTTGGAAAACCATTTCAGGTGACCACCTCTTAAAGCTCATAGAGTGAATGCCAAGAGTGAGCAAAGGGTGGCTATTTTGAATAAACTAGAATATAAAACATGTTATTTCACCTTTTTTTTTTTTGTTAATTACAAAACTCCACGTGTTTTCACATTCATAGTTTTGATGCCTTCAGTGAGAATCTACAATGTAAATAGTCATGAAAATAAAGAAAACGCACTGAAAAAGAAAAGGTGTGTCCAAACTTTTGGCCTGTACTGTACATTTGGAAGTGGTTTAACATGCAATAACAGATTCATACCGATATGTCTCAGTGTGAACGCTCAAATCAGATTTCAAAGTGTCTTTTGTGTCTCATTATGTGACAAACAATAACTTCATCAAATCCAGAGTGGCTGAAATACAGGGGTCCAAAATCAGCACACAAGATCAGTTATTGACACTCTGACCTGGATACCACAACAACCCATTTAGATACGTCATCTCTAAACACAAATCTGGTCTCATTAATATCAATGAATATCAGTGTGAACAGTCATCAACAGATTTTGTTTCAGGAACAAACCCAATTTTTCTACTAAACCTGCCAATTAACACTTGAGATCAATGGGGAGTTGCTTGAGGAGGACGAGCACAAAAAATGTGCAGGAATTAGACCCCCAGGATCATGATTGCTGACACTTGTTCAATGGAATCACCCAAAGAGCCTGCTGAAGCACCTACATTTTTTAGCTGAAAAACTGGCAAGAAAATTAGAACATTGGGACAGATTAGCTTGGTTTAGTATGTTTTTGTTCAGAACACTGAAAATGGAACTAGATAATTAGAAGAGGAGCTTGAAAAGGGGATTCTCTTACTCTTGCCAATGATTCCAGATCACATTAAGAGCTTTGATTCTTCTGGATTGAAGTGCAAATTGAAACAACGATGAAAGCGCTAATATGAAAAATGTGGTCCAAAACTTCACGGCACGAGGATAAATATGGATGCAGCTCTGCTGTGTGAGCAGTTCAACCTTTACTCGTTTTCTGTGTCACTGCAATTTCCTGGCTGAAGTTCTGTTTGTGTTTGTTCTTCAAGGGTAGCAGTTCAGACGGAGCTTCAACAGATGTCTGTTTAAAGATACACAATGTTCTCCTCTCCCTCTGCGTCTCGGCTCTCTGTTTCCACAGAAACATAAGCCGGCGGTACGGAGAGGGCATCACCTTGGTAAAGCCCCACCGCTGCCACCCCTGCTCTCCATGCTTCTCCTGCATGGCCTGGTGGACCCACATCTGTGAAAGGAAAGGAAACAGATTGTTAGTACACTGTCGAAAAAAAAAAAAATAAATAAATAAATAAAAAAAATCTCAAAACTAGCTTCTTCTGCTGATAGATGGATTTGGATAACCCATAGACTGTGTACAGTCCCACAGACTGTGACAGAGTATCTCTCTCAAAAGTGAAGCCACCACAGGTCGGGGCCCCTTGCTGTTCGGTTGCAGAATGCTATGTAACCCCACCCATCCCCATAGGTTTAAATGGCAAAACAGACAAATTTCAATCACGTTTTTATTTCCCAATATACTGTAATTCTACCTCCATTATTTAAATGCAACAGCTAGTGTAACCTCTGCTTATATTGTCGAATTTTTATATCCCTACAAAAGGTGTAGTTATTGTAAAAGGGCTGGGTTACACCTAGCCGGGGTGGGACCAATGACTGTATGGGTGGGACCCATACTGTGACCTACTGTGTGAGTTCTGTGGAGGCAGCCCTCAGGGGCGGGTTTATTTAAATGAGTAGGCTGTCTCTCCACAGTCTTTCTCCCTTCTCTGGTCTCTACTGCGCAGACTCGGGTTTGAGGATCGCCAACATGGCGGAAGAGTTTAGCTTCATTTTCATTAAATGAATGGGAACAGCGACACGGCATCCATCTTTTTTACAGTCTCTTGGATAAACTAAGCTGGTTTTAATGTTTAAAGGAGAAATTGGGTGTGAAATAGACTTGGGTTGTAGTGAAACATGATGAGTAAGATGATTTGTAGAATAGATCACCTCTGTTCACCCCCAGCATTCTAAAAAAAAACAGCGCTTTTGGTCGATGCTCCCAACAGGCTTACAAAATAAATTCTGTGGAAATGCATGAATTACAGCTGTTGCTGAAAATATCTCTATGAAATTCATTATAAACAACATTCATTTTGCTGTCTTTTGCACTATTCAACCTATTGATTCATACTCGTCAGTTGACTTATCGTGAATTAATTTCAATATGGTGGAGCTTGGAGAACTATTTGAAGTAACTGTGTGTATAAACAGTGTTTTAAATAAACTGGAGCTACTCTGAGCTGAGTGATTTTTTTTGCAGAAATATGCCCCAATCACTAGCATTGTAAGCCTGTTGGAACATCAGTCAAAAGAGCTGTAATTTTGAAATGCTGTGGGTGAATGGAGGTGGGCTATTTGACAAACATTCATACTCAATATTATGTTTGACTACACCCAAAGTCTATTTCACAATGGATTTCTCCTTTAAAGTGGTAAAAATAAACTAGTTATACGGATAAAAAGGATACCCTATGTTGGGAAAATAACTGGTAAACTGGTAAACCAGCTGACCAGCATATTTAGCTTTATATAATGAGCTGTTAGAAAACAAGTCAAAACACAACAGAATAGTTACCATATGTAAAGTGGCAGTTCCTGGAACAGGGATTTAGCCTAGTCTTGCATTGTGATAGTCTAAGTCTAAGATTATAGTCTAAGACTACATTTAGTCAATGTCCAAGAAACTATTGCTCAATGTTTAAAGCTTGATTAAAACAAAATAACCTAACTTTCATGCAGTTAGGTTGGGAAGTATGCTAGATATCTAGTGTAATAGCTAAGGCAACTAAAGTTTACAGGGATAACATTGATTAAGCTGGATTAACTGCAGGCTTATGCGTACAGCTTTTGTCAAAAATAAAAAACTCTGTGCCTGCACTGCTGCTGCTGTGGGAGTAATATTAATTTAAACATTTAACAATATCTAATTCATCAATAATTAATCTAATGTTCATTTCAATGCCGATACATTTGTCATACTTTGTATTTATTATACAATATTATATAGAGTTTTATTGCTGACAGTTTTATTACATTTCATTTGAAAACTTTTTAGGTTCTTACATTTAGTATTAATGATTGATTTTCATTTTCAAAGAAGTCCCTTTTGAGAAAAGGAGAAAATCTAGATAATAGATAAAACTGGGTATGGTGCATATTATAGAGAGATGGCATTTTCATAGTCTTTTTTATGGTTGTAATAGAGGAGCTAAGTAATCCTGCATGGATTTCAAATCCATTTCATCTAATGGGCTTCAATCATTATTCATTGTTCCAATAAAAAAAAGAAAGTGGCCAATTTATAAATTTTTCCTCCATGGTGGTTTAGTGCTATTGGTTTCATCTCACTGAAACATTCATCTGTTTTACTCAGTAAATGTTCAGATGAAATGTGTCAGCCTCAGAACAGTAACCCAAGATGTAAAGATAAAAGATACAACAGATATCAGAGGTAAAAACACAGACTCTTCAGCAGGGTGGTGTTTCATCTGTATTATCAGTAATGTTGCAGAACGAACGTTATGCCGGAGGCTTCAAAAGCCCTTGTGCTTTGGCATTTAGCACTTCAATTGCTAGGTAAGATCTTAACTGCTTTGATTTCTACTAACTGCTAAAACAAGCCTTAAATGTTAACAAGGAAGTTAAGTGCACACTTATTCTCACGATTCCTTAAAGCACAATTTAATGAGACTGTGATGGAGATGTCATGGCCAAATATATATATATATATATATATATATATATATATATATATATATATATATATATTTTTTTTTTTTTTTTTTTTTTATTATTATTATTATTTATATAATATGAGATATGGATCAGAATTTTCTAAACTCTCTTTATGATTTAAAATTAAATAGGCTGTTAATCTAAAATGTGCCCTTAAACTTTATTTTTGGAAATGAGCAATGTTCTGATTGGCTCTCATGTTTTTAGCCTCATACAAAAGCAGTCTGAGCAACAACACTCTTTACAACTTCAGCATGAACTGCTTTAGGATTGCAATGTAAATATGCATTCACAATTTTAGTGTGTTGTTTACAGAGAAAATATTATACACTTAAAATAAGTATGTAAATAAAGAAATAAAAAAACTAGCTAGGAATTGTAGAAAAAAATAGGACAAAATATAAAGGCTCTAGTAGCATTTTTTAAAATATCTTTATTAATGTAATATTTATCTACTTTAGTTATTATTTAGTAGACAGTATGATGTACATCGTCAGAAACCACATAAAGTCAAATTGAGACTACTTTACACTTCATTATGGTCTGAGGCTAGTGTCTAATAGATGAGGCATGTGGTTGGAATGATGATAATTGATGGAATATGATCCATTTATGAATATGATCCATTTATTGTAAGCTACATTAGCTACTAGTGAAGCCTTGAAAGCTAAAATAAACTTTTTTTTTTTTTTTTGCCAAACCAGCTGTTAAATTTAAACGATTAGTAAAAAAAAAAAAAAAAAAGTAGAAGATTAAGAAATTAGGAACTCTGGATAACATTAAAACAAACGTAGGTTTCTGGCAGTGCGTTATGAGTACATGTCACTGTTGATGTGGAGCAGAAGTAGATAAGGGGAGGTTTAGTGGCTCTGGTCTTGTTAAAACATGGACTTGAGTGTACTAAGGCATGACAGCCAATCAATAAGTAGAGAAGGTTAATCAGGTGATCAATGTATGGAGGTGGAGTTTGGAGTGACAGGTACTGTTTGTGGAAAGCAGAGAAGGCTTGTGTGAACCCTATAGAGGAAAAATGTACATTTAAACAATGTCATTGCACAGTGTTTACACCTTTCAGACCAATAAACAGACTGATCAGGAATTGGCAACTGATCAAATAACACTTAAAAAAAATGCCAAATGCCCAAAAAGTCTGTGGAGTAAAAACTAGGCAAATTTCAGCAGTTAAGTGAGCGAACAACAGATCTACAGTATATCCGGTCATCATCAGCTACATGAGCTGTGTCTCTCAATACTTCATATTAATTGGTTTGTAGAATGTTAGTTATGAGTTTGTGACTATGGTTCAGTAGATCTGGCCTGAGACCACTCTTAGCCAATTCACAAACAGTAAACAGTAAAAGTAAAGTAAGTAAATATAATTACATAAACTATATATTGATGAGAGTTTTTTTTATATGGACAATAACTGGTGTGATTGGTAAAAGAGGAGCCAATTTTGTGTGTAAATCTGCACTTTAATAGAATATAATTTACATGCAGCTAACAATCAGTAAATACACAAAGGTTTCTGTATAAAAGTGCAGCTATCTGCTATGGTTGGCACTAGTTACTTAAGCAGTTAGCATGCTGGCTAACACACCTACCATAAGCTGTTCCTTCACAAAGGTAAAGATAACACAGTTTCCTGACTGGTAGTTTGTGCTCTCATTTCTGTCATTTTATTTATGTACAGCCCACTGCAGAAAATGCTAACGTAGACACAAAATTAGCATTTCCTTAGTGAGAGGTCAGCACAGTTAACGCAGTGGTGCTTTTGTTTGGGACGTGTTGTTTCCAGACTGTTGGACTCAACATGCAAGTTTTGCATGTAATTGTGTTTTTTTTTTTTTTTTGCTGGCCTGAAATTACCTAAAGGACATGGCCTACATCAGTAAGAGACCTGTGGATGAAATAACTACAGCTTAATGTCTGTCCAGTCTGTCTATTTAACCGTCCAGTATATTTCACTGTGGCCAAAATGCTTGTAAATTTACAAACAAATATAAACACACATACAAACGTATGACATACATGTCAAATGGCAACGTTTGATTAATATGTTTGTGCGCCTCTCTGCCTCCCTCCTTCTGTGTGTGTGTGTGTGTGTGTGAGAGAGAGAGAGACAGAGAGAGAGTGAGAGAGACAGAGAGAGAGAAAGAGAGAGAGAGAGATGACAGGTTGCCCTGTAATGAGTTCGGTAAAGATTTTTTAGATCGATGTTCCAATCAGTCTCCCATCGCCTACTCGCCTTGATTCACATGCCGCCGTCCGTCGCAGACGGTCGATAGATGGAGGGCCGATTGATTTCCGTGACGGATGTGTGTCACTGTGAGTGAGTGCGAGTGTGTGTGTGTGGAAGAGGAATGGCAGAGTGTTTTTTGTTAGCAGATAGATTAACAGCAAAAAGAGTACACTTGAGTCTTGCATTTAGTGAAAGAGGGAGCAGGGAGAGGTTTTGGCAAAGGTGAATGAATACTGTTTACAAAGACCTTAGACGATATCAAAATATTTACTTTATCTGTCTCTCTTTGTCTCTCTTGCGCACAGAGAGCACATATTTATATTGTATTGTAGGAAACCTGTGATTGCAAATTAAAGGACCAGAAAAGACAAAAGGGGACAAGAAGAGCTTGATGGCTACAATAATAATAACAAAAAAAATATATGTACACATATATGTATGTTCTTCTTCTATATGGTTAAAAAAATTGTAATTGAGCTGCTGTGATGGTAAATCCTCAATCTTTAAAAAACAAACAGTAGAAGCTAAAGCAGGGGTCACCATCCTCTCCACAACAAAAGGTCCAGTGTAGCTGCAGGCTTTCACTCCAACCAAACAGAAGCACACATGGTCAATTGTTGCAGTCTGAGATCATCTAATTAAAGCTGTACGACCAGGTGTGTTTCAGCTTCTTGGAAATAAAGGGGCCCTCAGCTACACTGGCCTTTTGTGGAGAGGACTGGTGACCCCTGCTCTACAGTGTCAAACGACTGATAGTGTTTTTTGTACATTTGCTAACTTATCAAACAATTGCTATGATTTGTAGTTGTGAAGTTATGAATTCTTCCAAGCTTCCTGTGCAACATATTCACACCCATTACTACCTAAAGTAACAAAGCTTTAGTTGTTCAGAGGTCTCCCCTGTTTTAAAAGAAAAAGAAATCCCTACTGTTGCTGTAAACAATTTTAATATAAAACATGTTTTGTAAAATTCAGCTAATATTTCACAGTTGACTAACTTTTTGGTCTGTTTGTGCGCTGGAAAAACTAAGCTCTGGCTATGTACACAATACTGTTACAGCCAATCAGCAAAACTGGGCATTCCTGCTTGAGCACAATATGGGGGAAAGGGATGGGTAAGAAAGAGAGTCTAATTGACACAAGCTACCTTTGGAACTACACATATTTTCAAGGAGGGACGACTAAGAATAGTCAAAAAACGAAATATATATGATGTATAAGTAACAGGTAAACACTGTTCCAAGTTCACACTTTTCTTCAGTTTGTTCTACTTTGTAATTCTAATGCAGATCTAATATTAAACTTGGCACACACATTTTTACTATTAAACAGTAAACTGAACTGAACCTTTTCTGCAAATGTATTGCTAATCAAACAATCAAAAACTCATAGGATAATGTGATTTGAGTTTTTTGTACCTTGGTTTCCTTCCCATCCCTCGTGTGCCGTGGAAGGTTCTGGCACGCTGATGGTGTGAAGTGAATGGTTGGACCAGGCCAGGAGAGAGTTCAAACTGTTCTGGGCACTGGGAGAGTCTGTGTAGCCCAGCAGTCCAGGATGCAGGTGGGGGCTGTGATGATACTGATGCTGATGATCATGAAGATGTCTGTTGTTCACAGCAGGATTCAGGAGCGCAGCTTCATTGACAAAGATGGAGCTCTCCTCATCTTGACCACCAAAATTACTTTGACTGAAGCTCTGGAAGAAGGAAATAACATGTAAGTGCAACTTAACCAACACAATGGAAGTCAGTTTACAAAGCTGTCACCCGAGTCTTACACAGCAAACCTCATGATGGACCACAAGGAAAAATCATATATTTCAGCACAAACACAAGATTTTGAAGAAGATTTGTTACCAATATAATGCAGGCAAATGCATCTATTTCTGCCCTATCTGATCTAAAAAAGTTATTTCTGCCACAAACACAGGAAAATGAAAAATGTGATGTTAAGTTTAATCTAAATCTACAGTATTTATTATAATAGACTCCAAAAGTTCATAATAGAACTCAAAATGAAAACAATACTAAAACTACTACACTGTCTTTTATTTTATATTATAACGGCTCTATAATTGTGCAAAGCACTTGGGCCCCAGTGATTGAGCATGCAGAATGTCTGGTCTTCAACCAGCCAAAACGGGCATGTCACCCCACTGCTCAAATTCAAAGCTCTTACAATCACCTACAAGGTGATGACAGAACAGCTCCTTCCTACCTGCACTCACTCCTGAAGGATTACGCTACCTCCCGGCCGCTGTGCTCCTCCAATGAACACAAAGCACACAAATCCAGACTGTACTTTTTAATAGTGGAACAAACTACCTTCCACTACCAGATCAGGAGAATCTCTTACTATCTTTAATAAACTCCTGAAGACAGAACTCTTCAAAGACCACTTACTCTCCTAACACCTCTAACTAACTACCTTCCACTACCAGATCAGGAGAATCTCTTACTATCTTTAATAAACTCCTGAAGACAGAACTCTTCAAAGACCACTTACTCTCCTAACACCTCTAACTAACTACCTTCCACTACCAGATCAGGAGAATCTCTTACTATCTTTAATAAACTCCTGAAGACAGAGCTCTTCAAAGACCACTTACTCTCCTAACACCTCTAACTAACTACCTTCCACTACCAGATCAGGAGAATCTCTTACTATCTTTAATAAACTCCTGAAGACAGAGCTCTTCAAAGAGCACTTACTCTCCTAATACCTTTGACAAACTCTTAACTACTTCTAACCTCATTTCCTTCTTCCCCTCCTTCACTCCTCTATCCCATTATTTCCCTTTTACCTCCTTTAGGCCCTGTCTAAAGATGTTTTTACCTTTAACTTCTATTACTTTTGTACTTCACTATTGTAAGTCGCTTTGGACAAAAGCGTCTGCCAAATGTAATGTAATGTAATGTAATGTAATGATTGCCATTTTAATGCAGTTTTTAGACTGTGAGAAAGCTTCTATAAACAGCTGGCACAGTTCATAACAGTCAGTGAGCTCTACAATTACAAAACGAAATTAAATAAAGGCTGATTATATTATGAGATAACAGACAGAAACAACCCATTCTTTTCTTAAAAAAAAAAAATCTTTAAGTAATAAAATAAAACCAATTTCACTGCTTGTGAAATGTGTCTTTCTTTTCACATTTCAGTAATGTTATCTTAGTTTGCAGTGGTCCATAAAAATGAAGAACTATATCTGTGGGCAGGGATAATAACCACAAGCTGCTGTTGTGCTGTGCGTTAGGAGTTTAATTGATTTTCAGAATTTTCTTCTGCCAGCAGAGCCTCTTCCCAAATTAAATCTTAACAAAAATTTCACACAAATTACAAATGGCCAATTTTGCCTTTATTGTATTTTTTAATAATGTGATTTCTTATTGCATCTGTTGGTGCATTTACTTAATATCAAATTCAGACAAATTCAACAAACTACTAATAATCCAATAATAAGTCTTACAATTAACAGATTGACCAAACAATATATATTTTTAAACCAATTAATCAACAAACCAACAAATAATCTACTAATAAATTAACAATTTATAGATTAAACAAACATTTTTTTCTATTAGTCAGCTTCCATTTAATTATCATCTAAAATGTAAGTGCTCACTGATTATTATAAACTGTTGCTGCTATGAAAGCTTTTCAACAGACTTAAAATTTACACTGAAAGTGGTAATCACTGGGCCCAAGCACTCTGCACAATTAAAGAGCTAGTAAAAAACAAAGGGCAGAGTTTTTCAAATGTATCTAAATAAAATACAATGACCTTTATATATAATCAGTTTGAATCTTTTATATTTTACTTACTACATAAAACAAAGTGCATCAATTTTTGATTATTTATTGACCAACATTCTGTATAATAGAATTTGACAGCACACTTAAGCTTACACTACCACATAGGGGTAGTAAACAAATATCAATGTATCGAAGTATCGCAATATTTTGTTTTGCAATACTGCATTGTTTAAAAAAAAATGATGGCAATTTTTAATTATTGTAAAGATTGGTGTCAGTGATTCATTCAGTGTTGTGTTTAAACTAGAGATACCAGTGTTGCCATTAAATGTATTTACTTTGTTTTAACTTAATTGTATACATACAATATTGTGTTTTTCTCACTGACAGTTTTTTCCTTTTTTTAAAATATGCAATATATAATCTCATTACAGAATGCCAATATATTGAATTGCAATCTCTGTATTTATTGTTATGTATCATAACTACCCCACAGTTTAGTTGATCACTAAAATTAGGAAATTCAGAGAAAAGCAGGGCTTTTGAGCTTACTAAATACTGACATTTTAAATAATAAAGCAACCACTTCTCTTACAATTTCAAATGATAAATATTCAAATTAGCATTCCTTTAATTTCTGAGCTATATTATTATATACCAATGAACTTACAAACAGTGAAGAATATCCCAAGTTACTCCTTTCTTAGGTATTTTTGGTACTTTTTCCAAGTGAACATTTGGCACTGAAACATACTTTTTAGATATTTTAGTTGTGGCATGTAAAAAGTTTTTATACTTTCTATACATACAGACATGCATTAAACATCACATTCCATCGTGAGGAGGAGATGGCACTCCACTGTGACAGAAACATCTGAGAATGTCACGCACTTGTGTCCAAGATGTTAATCAAACCTGATCTTGTTCTAAAAGGCTGCACACAAAGCGAGATGTCAGTGAATCCCCTAGTCATGTCTGAATGCTTTGTTGATTCACTGGATGAAACAGAATAGGAAAAGGCATGTGAAACATGTTCCTCCTTTTTTCAGATTTGTCTAAAATGTCACTGTTCAGACTAAACATTCACATCAGAGTGACAACAAATAAGTCGAGCCTGAAGTCTGCGCATATAAAGGAGTTTGTTTTATGATGTTGTTGCATCCAGGAATTTAAAGCCGTCCTATCATGTCCTTTATATTCTTACAAAAGCAACTGTAACACATTGGTAAATCAGTTCATTCTTAAAATCCAGAGTTATTACTTGGTTTTGTAATGTGGTAAAGTATTTCAATTTAATTATGACATTGCAGTTTATGATTTTTTTTTTCCAGACAAATGGAAAAACAATAAATTACATTTTAATTCTACTAATACAAAAACATCTTACTGACTGTTTACAGACTCTTCCATCCAAATAATCACAGCTGCAAAGCTAGAATTAAAAAAAAAATGATAAAACTGTTTTACTTTGGCCAGGTATTTAAAAAAATATAAAAATGTTTCTTCTTATTATTATTATTTTCTCAATCATGTTGAGAATGCAATCAAATCATCACAGCAGTGCTCCAAAATCTAGTAGAATGCCTTCCCCAGAACCTACAGACAGTTACTTCAACAAAAGCAGATTATCTGTTTTAAAGGGGACATATGATGACATCACAATAAGAAAATGTGTATAGAACTACCCAGGCACCACCCCTTACCCGTCCACCCCCACCAGAGCCCCACCCACTAGATCAAAAAAAAAAAAAAAAACGCACATTTTAATCATGTTGGTTGGAGAACTTCAGTACACAGCAGGATTAACCTGCAGACTTTGTCGGATGGAGGAATCTGTACCTACTGT
The DNA here is from genome assembly GCF_023375975.1 of Astyanax mexicanus. NCBI lineage: Eukaryota > Metazoa > Chordata > Actinopteri > Characiformes > Acestrorhamphidae > Astyanax > Astyanax mexicanus. Next base: position 23,132,310 of record NC_064408.1, on the reverse strand, counting down.
CTGTGGCAAATGAGCAGATAAAGGAGATGTATTTCCAAATAATGTTTTGTGTTTTGCTTGTTCGTGATTTGCCTTTTTTTCACAAACTAACTGTAACCTCTGGTAAAGGCTTAACAGTAAACATAGTGTGGCCAGCAACAGCTTATTTACATACAAGAAACAGAGCCCTTATATGGCTGATTCTGAAAGACACTGATACTGACAAAAATAGAGCTGGTGAGATCTTATGTGAAAATGATTTTAATGAAGAACTTCATTAATATGTTTTGTGTACCCCATAGACCTATTCTAACTTCTATCTTGTGTAAAAAGTGTCTTGTCTTGTGTTCCCTTTAATTTCCTTTATTCCTAAAGAAACGATGAAGCATCTGTCCCAGTACTTCTGTCCATATAGTGCATGTGTTATATACTAGGCAGAGTGGTAATTTAGTAAACAGTCTTGTTATCTCATCAAAGTGTTTAAGGATAAAGCAGACTTAAGAGGTTAACACTCACACACTTGCCCTACACTCGCCGCCTCTCACTGCTTAGCCCTAAGGCAACCTTTTTCCACCAAAGTGTCTGAATGAATCATTGAACTGCCTCCGACTGCATTGATTGGTCAGAGAGGGCAATGTACACAGAGCTGGTTTTAATTATTTTGTCTTGCCTTTTATTTAGGGCGCTTTCATTATCATCAATCATTAACTTGTTTATTAGTGCACAGTCTAGCGGCAGACGCTAAGACCGATGTGCCTGGAATTGCTCTCATTACCCCAGATAATGAATCAGAGACTGTGCTCTGAGCACGCCAGAGAGAGATAGACGGAGTGAGAGCGAGGCGTTTGACTGCAGTCTAGACTAGTCTGTGTAGTTTACGCTGAGGAAAGAAATGATTTCCTGCCCAGTGGCTCTTACACACCTGATTTGACTGAACCTGCAAGGAAACGCAAGGGGACTGGAAGTAATGAGCACTTCTGAGTTCAGGCTGCTGGTTCTCTCATCCGTTTTGATGGGTTTGTTAAGGTGTGTGTCAGAACGGCTTGCTGAAAGCAGTCTAGTCTAGTCTAGTTTTTCTAGTAAAAAAAAACTGATGACATTCTACAAGAATAAAAGGTCTTTTAACAAGAGGGATGGGCACATGGGTCATATAGAACAGATTTATGAATACTATATAGTCAGAGATAGACAGACAGATAAAATGATATACATCTCTGGAAAAAAATAAGAGACTTTCTTTGATTTTACCAAATCAAAAACCTCTGCAATATAATCTAGAGGAAGATGGATGATCACACGTCATCAAACCAAAGTGAACTGCTTGAATTTTTGCACCAGCAGTGTCAAAGTTATAAAAGCAGTGTGTAAGACTGGTGGAGGAGAACATGCCTAGACGCATTAAAACTGTGATTTAAAACCAGGGTTATTCCAGCAAATATTGATTTCTGAACTCTTAAAACTTTATGAATATGAACTTGTTTTCTTTGCAGTATTTGAGGTCTGAAAGCTCTGCATCTTTTTTGTTATTTCAACTGTTTCTCATTTTCTGCAAATAAATGCTCTAAATGACAACATTTTTATTAGGAATTTATTATTTATTAGGATTATGTAGTTTATAGAATAAAACAACAATGTTAATTTCACTCAAACATATACATATAAATAGCAAAATCAGAGAAACTGATTCAGAAACTGAAGTATTCTCTTAATTTTTTCAGAGATGTACCTGTATGTATTTTTCTTGAAAGAGAGAGAAAGAAAGAGAAAAAACAACATGGAGATAGGCAGATGGGCAGACAGATAAATCAAGAAATACACAAACATATATATTTAGAAAGAAATAAATTGATACTTGGATTCGAAAATAGAAAGACTGACAGATAAATCAAGATAGATGTGCATATTGACAGATTCAGAGAGAGAGAAAGAGACATATGGATAGATTCAACAGAGAGACAGACAAACAGATCTAGAGATAAATACAGACAGTTTAAGAGAAAGATGGATCCAGAGATGGATGTTGTATGGATGGAAAGATGAACAGACAGGAAGACTGATTATTAACTGGACATACAGACAGATCTAGAGATGAGTAGTTGGATGCATGGATGGATGGATGAACGGATGAATGGATGGATGGATGGATGGATGGATAGACAGCCTGAAATAACACAAATATAAAGACACATCCACAGATAGAAAGATAGAGTAACAAACAGACAGAAACATCAAGAGACAAATAAAGGGAATTTAGGGGTCTAGAGATGAGTGGACAGTCAGACAGGTCAGGTCGATCCAGAGATTGAGGACGGATGGATAGATAGATGGATGGATTGACAGACAGGAAAATTGATCAAGAAGCAGAGAGACAGATAGATCCAGATATGGATGGATGGATGAACAGCCTGATATATCAAAAGATATATAGACACATCCAGAGCAAACAGACAGAAATGCCTAGAGACAGATAAAGAGACAGATATGGAGACGAGTAGTCTGTCAGTCAGACAGATAGGTTGATCCAGAGATGGGCTGATGGACAGAGAGGAAGATTGATCAAGAACCAGACAGATAAATACATCCAGAGATTATTGGATGGACTGAAAGCATAATATAGCAAAAGATACATAGAAACAGACAGATTAACACAACATAAAAATCAAGAGACCGATAAAAAGGTAGATCTTGAGATGAGTGGATGGTCAGTCAGATAGATAGGTCAATCCAGAGATTGATGTGTGGATGGATGGACAGACTGATTGGCCAGAGAGGTAAATCAAGAGATATATAGGTAAAGAGACAGACAGATAGATCTAGAGATGGAAGGATTGATAGATGAATGGATGGACATAAAAAACAGCACTCAATCAAGCAGAGTACATCTGTGGATTCTATGTTTGTGAGGAAAAAATAATAAACAGCAAAATAATGGCTAGATATTGTGCCTGCAGTTTGCCTTTTAGTGATTAATGAAAGGATTGATTCACTGAACATGAACTTGTCAAAGATCTCGCCAAATCAATAATGTGACTTAATTACCGACTGGCCTTCGACCAAAATGACAAACACTTTAATCATCAAAACACCCACACAAACACTCTTCTGGATCTGTGATAAGATGTATTTTGGATGCTCACAGCACTTGTGAAAAACACGAGTACTTATACCGGAGCCTCCTGCCATATCAGCAGGCCACAGACCTAAACCACAGCGCTAGCAGCAATCCAGAAAACACATGAGAAAAAAGATGCAGCGAGAGATAGCGAGACTGTGCGCTGAATAGCTGAGCGACAGCTTTATACCATCTTCAAAGTGAGATGAGAGAAGGTTTGGGAGAGATTTCGTCTGACATCATAGGTCGGGTGTTTTGGCAACAAGAAAAGACGGAATGAGGAAAGAAAGGGAGGATAGAAGGAATTTCATCTTTTAGAAGACAGATGCATCTCAGGGCCCACGCTGAGCGCTAAACCTTTCATGAGCTGGAGCTTCTAGCTACAGGATATAGGAATAGGTATACATCATGCACAGAGAGAGAGAGAGACAGACAGAGATAGAGACACAGACAGAGATAGAGAGACACACACATGCAGAGAGAGAGAGAGAGCGAGAGAGAGACTTGTGTCATGAACAAAGAAAGAGGTATATGACAGAAAGAGAGCACATACATTAAAGCCCAGGAGGCAAGCTTAAAGAAAAAAAAAGTTTTGCCTACTGCCTATTGATCGCTAAAATATTCCAATTTTAGCCTCATTAGCTCCAGTTAACAAGCCAAGACCTGTCTGTTGTGTGATGTTTACTTCTTTACTTTTAAACTGAAGCTAATGAGGCTAAAAGTGGTAAAAAGTGAATATTTTAGCAATCAATAGGCAAGTCATTAACCGTGCAGCATGTAGCTTGATTTAGGGCATGTCAGTGTGTTTTTGCTGTCATAACAACAGGAAAAGTGTGCCTTGCGCATCTCGAAATGCACAAAAGGCATGTACTTACTCGGGCCCTAGAAGTCATCGGTTGCTCAAATTATTATTGGTTCTTGGATGTACAAAAAACATTTTAGTGGTAAAGAATGACATTTTTGGCTAAAACTTAAAAAAACACTGACGCTTAAAAGTTAACACACAAGCTTAATTTCCTAAAACATAGGAACTACAGGTAAATTGGCTTTGGTATGAACACTTTAGGCACCCTTAAGAGTATTGAAATATCTGTTTTACAAACAAAAGGGGGCTGCTTTTTTCCTGAACATATATAATTACACTGATGTATCAAAAGGAACCAATATCATGTCCCATGGGAGCTAAAAAAAAAAAAAAAAAAAAAAAAAAGCGCCACAATTAACATTGGGATACAGTACGTGTGTAAAGACTCTCTATTTCCCCTTTCCAGCCTTCATCTGTTTGTATAGACAGTTCCAGCCAGATGCCACTGGTCACATTCATTAACACCAACTGCTCTCTCCACTGTGGGTGGTAATGCCTTCTTTGATGTGTTTCCAGACACAGAGTTCATACACTTTTTAACCAATAAAAACTTTTCCATGCTTCCAAGGCAAAATTTCATGACCATACAACTTTTAAAACAGTGCAGACATGGACAATAAAAACAAAAACCTACTAAAACAATAATCGAAATTGATTATAGCAGGTCTAAAATTAATGTGAGAGCTGTAGGGCTACATTACTGAATTAACTCTAAGCTGACGTATATGTTAAATTTCTTAAAATAGATTTTTCCATCAATAAATGGAAACACAAAGATCTGTAGACCAAATTTCCATGACTTTTCAAAACTTTCTGGTTATTTTTTATTTTTCCAAAACTTATCCAAGAAATTAGCCTAGAAATTGCTTTTTTTTCTTTTTTTTTTTATTCTTTGACTTTTCCAGCTTTTTCATGACTGTACAAACCCTGCAGACAAACTCATAATTCACATTGCGTTTCTATGAGTATGCTGGCCAGTGTTCTATACTATATACTCAATAAATAACACCTCACAACTTATACAGATGAGATATGGGCTGAAAGCATCAGCTATTGAGATTTGTATGTGTTATATATGTTTTACCCACCGAACTCTGCTGACCGTCCAGCGGTATGACCATGGCTGGCAGGCTCAGTTGCTTTCCGTGCTTCCAGCTGTCCAGCAGCCGGCGCTGAGTCTCCAGCCGTTCCCTCTCTTTCTCTACGCTGCGCTGACCCTCACGCAGACGTTCCAGACTCTGCTGGTAGTCCTGCAGTTGCTCGTGCAGCTCCTCACGCTCTTGCTGCAGCCTCTGCGCCTCCAGGTGGCACTGCTGCTCCCTCTGCTCGAGCACGTTCTCCTGCTGGCTGTGCCGGAGCTGCCGGGCCTGGCACTCGCGTTCCCACTGCTGCTGTTCCCGAGAGAGGGCGCTGCGCAACCGCGCCACGCCCGCCGCTTCCTCTTTCCGCCGCTCTGCCTCCCGCTGACGCTCCTGCTCCTGCAGGCCGAGCGTGGGGCGGGGCTGAATGTGTTGGGAGGAGGAGCTTGACAAGAGATGAAGGAGGAGCCGCTGGACTTCGTAGCAGCTATCCTGGATGGTGACAGCCGCCTGTTGGAAAGCAGAAATATCTTGATTAGATTAATTGAACAACTTATTTATTAATCCTTCTTTATTTATTAATCAAAAAATGTTTTTGGCACATGCTTGATCAAAAGTAAAAAAAAAAAAAGTTAACAAGTAACATATTTTTTCATGTCAATGTAACCCAAGTAGTTCCAAGGAATTCATGTCTGCTAATATTTAATTTCTAATATTGGTGCATTATTAAACACACTATCGGTCCTATTTTACCGACCTATAAGTGAGCCGTCAACCTCACACCATGCAGGTTGATTTAGGGCGTGTCAGTGTGTCACTGTTTATTATCGTAATGATGGAATAAGTATGGCATGCGCAACTTAAAAGGTGTAAAAGACAAGCGTTAATTCTCTTAACTAATCATGGGTGTGTTTTGGGTGTAACATGAATTAAACCAATCAGCGTGTCACTTGTCATTTCTTTTAAGAACCAGGTGTGCTCTGACTTTGTTAGATTGGTATTTTAATGGTGCATTGCTTCTGTGCTTCTCAGCTTCTGAAGGTGCCTGAGCAGGTCATTTATGAGAACAGCAATGCAGCAATTTATTCTGTATTCTGTCTGTTTATTGTTGATTTACAAGTTGGGTTTGTGCAGTCCTGTGTGTGCATGTTTGTGTAATGAGCAGGGCTGTATGTGCGCCGCGTGTGCGTAGTGTGCCTGTGCTGCCAAGATATCAATAAACTTCTGACTGTAGACTGTTTTCAGGGTTTAGATCAGTCAGTGGCGCACCTGTGTTTTCCTCCACCAAGGTAGCAATATGCCAGAAATTTACCTGAATGCATCCGACTTCTAGAACACCACGCCTATCAGCACAGATACAATCAGATACATAAATAGCGTCTGTGCTATTTAAACAGCGCAGACACAAGGTGTAAAATTAGACTGTTAGGGGATTATGCCTTACACAGCGTGTACCGAAAGTGCCCGATTTGTTGTAGTATTGCATGGTTTGTGACACAAGCCCATGTTTTTAGTGGCTGTGGCCATCTATGCAAACTGACATATTCCAGCTGTACAGTATATAACTGACTAACTATTTGCACATTCAACATTCAACCAAAGCATAGGTACCTTCCTGCAGCCCTAATCCACCCAACCTAAAAAGTAATTACTTCCTTCGGAAGTTCTTGATTGGCTGCATGTAGTGTGTTAAAATTTGAAAGCTGCAGGAAGGTAGCTCTCCAGGAAGAGGGCTGGAGGCCGCTGAACTAAAGCGTTACTGATTCACTGTGTTGTGGCCAGAACTCTTATGTTTTTCAAGTTCTGTGAAATTACACACTCACTGACTCACTACTTGAGGGTGAGTGTAACAGCCGCATGCAAATTTAACTGGATTGCTCATCCCTAAATTAGTACTCCTCAGCGATCACTTCACGCCTCTTCACTCTAGCAACCACCAGGCAGCACAGATTAAAAGATTTAAGTGGCTTTACTTGCCAAGTGTCACAAGGGCATTGGAAAATTTACTCATCAGCCTTTTAGTGGATATGCTATTTGTTTCTAGAAACTCTATTCTGAAACTCTGCTCTGGCTTCTGAGAGACTCTGTAAAGGTTAACTTATGAAGGAATTTCAGAGCTTCACCTAAAGGGGATGAGAAATAAATGCAGTGCCTGTGGCCTTCAGCATTTTTAAAACTAATCTCTGCCTGCTGTACCCGCAGCAAATTCCATTTGAAAAATAACAGAAAAGAAGTCACTTAGGCACTAAAAACACATTCACACACCACATAGAAAAGGTTACACCTGACCAATGGATTCCATTAAAATTGGTAATTAACAGCATTCACAGCTCATTTAGTCAATAAAATGCACTGGGGTTTTTTCTGCCTTAAGCCAAGGTGATGCTTGACCTCTGCAGATGAATTTCCGCAGGCACATTTAAATTTATTTTAATGGCATTCATAATGATTGATTCCGCTTTCCAATACAAATGCATTTCACTCGTGAAACACTGGTTTAACTTCAACTTTGGTGAACTGCTAATTACAAAGTTTAGCTCAACACACCAATTACACCAAGGACAGCAGTGTTGGAAGGAGTTTGCAGCAGCTTGTACAAGTACTATGTTACACACATCCACATTCAGGCCTTTATGAAAGTAAAAAAATATGTTGTCATAAATGTAAGTACAAGTCTCGAAAGAAACCCAATATGTAACAGTCAGCTGAAAGGAAACTGAATCAACTAAAGATTGCCAACAACCACATGGGCAAAGCCTTGTGTATAGAATATTTATTGTGAGATAAAAAGATTGAGTGTTTTGGTATTAACTAACATTAATTATATTGACTGTTAAACATGGTGTTGGCAGCATGGAAAGTTTTTTTTTGGCTATTGAAAGTAAAAAATGTCTTAACTTCCCAAGACCTCCTAACTTGCTGTTATAGTGATCATGACCGACAACAGCAGGTAGATTTTCTGTTCCAACCTAAAAAAAAGTGTCTCAATGACTTTATTAACACACAATATAATGGGAAGGTCCATGGAGCTCACTGTATAGCTAATAAGGGATAATTTATTGTTACAACCTACCTTAAGTTTTCACTCTTTATGGTTGACTAATTAGCTAATGTTAGCATACTACAGATGCAGCAGACTGAATTAGCAATTAGCCTTAAAATTGCTGTAATGCTGTATTTTAACAGTGCACTTAGTGTTGGAAGTGTGAAAAAGTATTTGCCCCCTACAGATTTCTTTTGTTTTTGCCATTTTTCATACTGATATTTATCTGATTTTTTAAACGAACTTTAATATCAGACAAAAAATACCTGAATAAATATAAAGGCACTTTTTAAATGAATTTTATTTCTTAAAGGTAAGAACTATACAAACCAATCTACAGTCCAAAGAATATTTAGTCTTGGGCATCATCAAGATGTTTGTTAGTAAATGTGAGACTTGTCGTTGTGTTCTTTTTGGTCAGCAGCGTTTTTTTGCCTTAAAACTCTCATTAATACCACTTTTACACAGTCTCTTTCCTATTATTGAATAATTAAGACTGACCTTAACTAAAGCAAGTGAGACCTGCAGTTTTTTAAATGTTGTTCTGGGTTCTTTTGTGACCTCCTGGATGAGTAGTCCATACCCTTATGTAATAATTTCTTTCGGCCAGCCACTCCTGGGAGGGTTGACCAGTGTTCCACATTTTCTCTATTTAGGAATAATAGCTCTCACTGTTGTCTGCTGGAGTGTGATTAATCATAGCTAGATGGGTTTGGTTAGTTTTTTTATTTTTATTTCCCTTTAATAAATGAAACCATCACTTAAAAAGTGTTTTTTATATTTATTTGTCTAATATTAATGTTTGTTGGATAATCTGAAAAATGCAAGTATGTAAAAAATGCCAAAACAAAAGAAATATGTAAGGGGGTAAATACCACTGTATGTAACTACAGACAAGTGTCTAAACCACAGCACAGTAAATGACTGATTTATATGGTGCAGATGGTGAGGTAGCTAAGTAGAATGAAAACGAGACTGCAAGAGAACCATTTCATAAGTGAGTCACGTGGGGTGTGTTCATCGCCATTCGAAGGCTTTTAAGGACCCTACACCTCATGAAAGACTTGTGTGTTTGAGTGTGTGTGTGTGTGTGTGTTTGTGTGAATTACAGGGCAGGAGATGTGTGTGTTGTAAAGAAATACAGAGAAACAAACTATGATTCACTGCAATTACACACACTGTGTGTGTGAGTGTGTGTGTGTCAGTAAAATGAGATCACCTGTAGGCTGTAGAGCAACTGGGTCAAACTCTGGACACTCTGGCACACCTGGACATAAACACACAAACACAAACAAACAATGACAATGTAAATACAGGCCACTCCTATTAAGGTAATCCAGGATAAGGTTACAAGCATAAAATATGATAACCTTCACTGCAAGCTGTTTATTTCGATATGCAGAAAGTTTATCTACATTTATTAGGAATATGTTAGGTCATGTCAATATTGGGTTTTCAATTATTTAATATTTAATAAACAACAAATAAGATTCCAGTAAATATTTTAAAACTCTTGAGAGTTTTCCTAAGATCAATAAAGGGTCAAAATTATAAGATATGTGAATGGGCAAGAACTTGGCGATACAATATGCATCATGATACAGGAGTTATGATTCAGTACATTTCAATATACTGTGATGCTTGAGGCAAGATAATATTTTTTTTCAATAACATTTTAGAAAAACACATAGCAAAATAAGCCATCATATTCATAAAATCAGAGTAGAAAAAATATGCTGCTAACACTGCTAACTAGTAGGCGGGGTTTAAACACAACACAAAACGAACCACTGTCTAACATCAATCTTTGCACATAAACTATTAAATAAAAATTGATACTTTGTTTTTGAGAATTGACAAAAGTATTGCAAAACATAAACTGCAATCACGCATACAGAATCAGTCCTAGAGTCATACATACACTTAAATTATTATTTCAGTGCTGCTGAAAGTTCCAGAATGTCTTTTAACTTGCCATATTCAAGGTCTCTTAACTTCCTGTTAGTGTTCATGACTGACACAGAAATTATGTTCTTTGTATCAGATGAAACAAAGATTGAGTGTTTTGGTCTTAACTAACGTTATATTGACTGTTAAGCATGGTGATGGTAGCATGGATTGTTTTGCAATCAATGAAACTGATAAATTGCACAAAGTGGATGGAATAATGAAAAACAAGGAATACCTCATAATTCTTAAGCAAAATCAAAAAACATGACTAAAAACTAGGCAGCTGAAACCAACACAATTGGGTGTGACAAGAGCACATTGACCCCCTCACAAATAGTAGCTGTGGAATAAATAAAGCAGGCTAAAATAAAGCTTTGGAATGGCATTCCCAATGTCCTGACCTCAACCCTGACCTCCAAAACAGGTGGACAGGTGCACAAGTGGACAAGTGCTCCGTTTATAATTCAAGGCACATTATATTTTTCTTTTTTTTCAAGTGCCTTTCAAGGCTGAAGAAGCAGCATATTATAATAATTTACATAATACCCATACTTGCTAGATAATTACGTTTTATATAATTAAAAAAATAGAGATTTCAAACATTACAATTAAGATTGTAGACCTTTAAATGGTAGTATGAATAGCATTTGTAATAAGCCTGGAAAATATTTACAACACAATATAATAATAGAACATTTTAATTAAACAATGTATACCTGTACACGCAAAAGAAAACTAACAAACAAGGCTGTCTGACTTACAAACTAAAATTATTCTGACAATAATTCCGACTGCATTTAGTTTTAGAGATAATGAAGTCTATCTACACTGACCACACTCTGATTAATGAAATGTATGGCATAATTAAATCGACCGTATCTTCCTTCTGTATATAAAATACAGTGGCCATTATTTTCAAGACATATTAAACTTCTCCCTCGACTAAAAATCACCCACAGAGGACTAAGTTTAATCAAGAGTATAGAACAAAACACATCAGGGGAAGATTCTGGCAATGAATATTCTTTGTTTACATTCCAAGGTGAAAACAGATTGCCCTCTTGAGGATTTACGCATGTTGGCTGTGTGTCTGTCTCTAGTACACAGTGCCATCTGGTGGCCTCATTTTATTCTGGTGTTTGAGTGCTGTTTACAGACAAGTAATCTATAGCTAAACATTTCTCATTCCTACTTGTTTATTATTTGTTTTGAACAATTTTTTTCAGTATGAGGTATCTGGGGATTATGATTCTTAAAATTAAAAGGTGAAAAAGTCTCTACCACTGTCATTATAAATATATCAGAAATATGTACTTCATTCTCTAATGTCTTGTCAAGTCAGATGATCAGCAATTATATTTAAGATTAAAACAGGATATTTCTCTTATTTATAATTATACTTTAATTGAAGAAATATAATTAATCTCTATTACTTTATTATACTGATTATACATATAAACCCTCACATAATACAATGCAAGTTTCATTGTGGGTTATGTACTTGGTCAATATACCTATATATATATATATATATATATATATATATATATATATATATATATATATATATATATATATATATATATATATATAAAAGGAATCTCTCAAAACTGCTAAAATATATATATATATATATATATATATATATATATATATATATATATATATATATATATATATATGTCTCAGTCATTATGCACCATATTTGGAGTAATAGTATACTATATAATAGTAGACCTTACTAATGGAACTGGCACTGTAAGATAAAAATACTGTGCCTGTGTGTTTTGGTCTCAACTAACATTATATGGACTGTTAAGCATGGTGGTGGTAGCATGAAGTGTTTTTTGCCTTTAAAATAGTCCTATACACCCTTTGATTTATAATTCAGGGGTGCTGAATTGTTCATGATCTGGTAGCTTCTCTGTTTCAACCTAAAAAGTGTTTAACAGCACTCACTGGCTTCATCACATCAAATAATACTATACAAATACAAATCTAAGCTAAGAATTGTGTGTTATATACTTGATCAATGTATCTCTCAAAACAACTGGTAAACTATGTCTCAGTCATTATGCAGCATATCTGTAACCACTTTACTGATGTAATGGCATTACTGATGCCTTACTGGCATGGTGAGTTTAAAGTTTTATTCCGACCCACAAACATACAGTCTTTAAAAAAGCAAGCAACAACAGTCAAACTGATTTGTGTTTGTTTAGATTAGTGTTAAGGCATTTTTGGTTGTAGTCAATTCACTGTAGTAGAAAGCAATCTGACCAATGGCTGATGTTAATGCAGGTAAATCTAGAAAAATAGTGTCAGTTAGAAGGTGTGGCTTAAAACAGACAGACATTCTGTCTAGATTAGTGAACACCGACATGAAATCAATGTAAAACCCCAGACAGTTTACACTATTTAAAATATCCCAGACAAACATGTTTTTCCTAAGCAAAAAATAGGACACGTCTATAAAAAAAAGGTATCTCTGTATAATCATTACTACTATTTATGAGTAGTAGGTACCGTGTAACTAGTAAGTAAATAACTAGTAAGAATGTTCTATTTTACCCCCAAATATAATTTGACAAAAACACACATAATGCAGTCTTTTATGTTGGCTCAAAGGTGCAGAAAAAAGGTGAATTATATCTTTAAATATAAGAGGAACTCTCCTTCAGCTTATGTCTGGGTCAGCACTGCGGCTTTATCAATGTAATATACGACACCGCACCGTCCAAGGCGCCAACAGAGGCAGAAAAGAAAGGAACTGAAGGAAATGAAGGTCTAATTATCACTGTTCATTTTTAATGAAATGGTGCCCTAGAGGCAGTGAAATGGACTCTCCCCTTATTCTGAGCTCATTAATGTTTCATAATATTAAGACTGGGATGTGATTTTAGCAGAGGAATCTAAATTATTAATGCTACTGTTTGAGACTAATAACCATATTTCTAGCCGGGAAAGGGGCTATTTGTATAGAGGTACTACTTAAAACATCTACTCTCAAAACTTCTACTAGCATTCTACACCATTAAATATACTGCTGCTTACAACAGCTGCTACATGCTGACTACACTAATTGTCAGTTTGTTTCTTACCATTAATGCCCATTTCTTGCTATTAATATAGAAATGTAGTTAATTAATATATGGCTGTAAATGCTGAATAATATAAAAGTAATAATACTTAGACCTAGACAACCTTTATTGTCATTCATAATACACACGTGTACGCAGAACAAAATTTTGTTGCATTTTGCCTCGCCCGGAATATACAGGAAAAAATAAAAAATAAATTGGTACATAGCATCACAGAATTAGATATAAAAATATAACAAATGTGTTATATAGCAACACAAATTTGAATTTTAATAATGTAATAGTTGACATCGCAGGATTAAACAAGTAAGTAAAAAGTATCTAAATATATTGAAATGTAGCAGCATAAATATTAATTATAGGTATATGATATTGAAACATAAATGTACATTATTAAATACATTAGGTTCAAGAATGTCCCTTTTTTACCTTATGCATTATGTATAATTTGAGACTGTTTTTAAAAGTTTTTTGACGATTTTAAGTGTGTGTTTAATATTGAGTAAGATCTACAGTTTGTCAGATCTCCTGTTTGCTGGTGATTTGGCTACTTACCTTTAAAATAATCCAGACAAATCACTGCCTATTTGACACAACCATTTTGTAGTAAATACAAGCTCTGTGTTTATTTCCACATCTGTGTCAGAAATGGGTGCAACTTATAATTGAATGCAATCATTACAGGGGGTGTCCAAAAATTATTATTATTGTTATAAATACACCATTTAGAACATCAGCTGGTCCACCAGTTCTATTTCTGACCTTTGATATAAAGCATTTGTTATAGTCACTGCAGTGCAAAGACTCAATTCACAGCAGGACATTTTTCCTGAGTAGCTGAGGTCTGTTTAAACTGTTTGAACCCTGGACTTACTATTCAGTCATTAACCCTAATGAAGAAATTGTCCATCCAACCATCCATCCATTTTTCTAGCTTCTATTTTGGGGTCTATGAAACTGAAAATGTTAATTATGAATAAGATCATTGTCATGAGTGATGAACTAAAACTGTGGTGTGGGAACTCACCTTAATGTGCATATTATGATTATCAGTTGCTGTGCTAGGATTACTGAGCTGCAGGTCCATGCATTCCTCTCCTCCCACTTCCTGTTCTTCACTCTTCAGAGTCTCAGATGAAAGAGGTTCAGCTTCAGAGGCTGAAGGAGGAGGAGGAGAAGGAGATGGAGTAACAGGAAGTGGCTCGACTGTGCCAGAGATGTCGGCTGAAGTTTGCTCCCCGAGCACAGGAAGAGAAGCTGGACCACTGGTGATGGTGAGGTGAGATGACAGAGCTGCTCTTAAACTCTCCGCTGGAGAACAAAACAAAGGAAAATTACATTTTATTTATTTAACCTGATTAATAGCAGAACTGGTTTAATTAACTGATCCTAGTCTTTAAAAAGTTGATCAGGTGAACTTATATTTGTTGGGATAAAAATCTGCAACCTTTATTAATGACGATTAATGAACAATTATTTAAAATAATAATGGGAACTACTTTTTTGGTAAGACTGTGCACATGGTACAGTTTTAAGTAGACAGTATATGGCCACACACAGAGGAATTAATAAAAAAAGTAATAAAATAATGAAAAAAAGTATATATATATATATATATATAGGCAAGGCTATGCCTACAATAGATACTGTGCACTAACTCAATAGGGCTTCCACTGCCACTGGCTCATGATCGAATGTGTGTATCTCATCTTACCCTCTTTAAGTGCTGCGTTGAGTAGGACGGCAGCGTGGGGAAGCTCATCTGTTCCAGGCCGAACTAGCAGCCTGGGTTCCGGCCCCACTTCCCTGTGGCCTGCCATGGCCGAAAGCTCTGCATAGATCTGCAGCTTCTCCTCCAGATTGGAACAGATCAGCTGGTCCTGACCACACAGAGTATCTGCCAGAAAGATAAGACCAGGCCATAGTAAATATCTACACATGTACTGTAATCAACTGTGCAAACGTACACCAGCCAGTAGATAGATATAAATAGATATAGATATAAATCAGCTCTGGAAAAAAAAAGTGACCACTTAAAAATGATGAGTTTCTTTGATTTTACCAAATTGAAAACCTCTGGAATAAAATCAAGAGGAAGATGGATGATCACAAGCCAACAAACCAAGCTGAACTGCTTGATTTTTTGCACCAGGAGTGGCATAAAGTTATCCAAAAGCAGTGTGTAAGACTGACGAAGGAGAACATGCCAAGATGCATGAAAACTGTGATTAAAAACCAGGGTTATTCCACCAAATATTGATTTCTGAACTCATAAAACTTTATGAATATAAACTTGTTTTCTTTGAATTATTTGAGGTTTGAAAGCTCTGCATCTTTTTTTTTTTGTTATTTCAGCCATTTCTCATTTTCTGCAAATAAATGCTCTAAATGATAATATTTTTATTTAGAATTTGGGAGAAATGTTGTCCGTAGTTTTTACAATAAAACAGCAATGTTCATTTTACTCAAACATATACCTATAAATAGCAAAATCAGAGAAACTGATTAAAAACTAGAGTGGCCTTTTATTTTTTTTCCAGAGCTTTATATATATATTTTTATAGTTTGTGTGAGTCCACAAGAATGAATGAACACTTTTATTGGTTTGCAGAACTGAAACTAGGAAGAAGCAACTAAGTCAATAGTGTAGCCTTTCTGATTCAAAACAGACAATGGCCGCTTCTGGTAGTTTCTAACTAAGTTGGCACATGTCTCCTGAGGGGATTTTAGCCCATTCTTCCTTAACAAGTTGCTCAATATCATGCACACTGCTTGGTCTCCAAGCATGAGTTTCATAAACAGATTCTCAATATGATTGAGATCATGGCTCTGAGGGGGCCACTCTAGCCTTGACCTTGATTTTGGTGTCTTCAACTACATTTGACGTAAGATTCAGGTCATTGTCTTGTTGGAAGACCCATAGACAACCTAACTCTAGACTGGCAGCAGATGTTGTGATGATATTCTTCAAACTATCCACAAAATGGTTTCATGCACCTGAATAAGACAGCCTCATAGCATTATGCTTCCACCAGCATGCTTCACTGTGAGGAGTTAAAGGATTCATACTTACTATGCCAAACAAAAGCAGCATCCATATGCCATAACAGCACAGGTTTGGTCTCATCAGACCAAAGGCAAAGAACAGACTTTCAAAACTCACCCTTATGTTTCAGAAATAGAAATAATACAAACATTGTCCAGTATTTTAGGGAAATATTCAAACATTCTGAGGGGGGCTAATAATTAATAACCTTAACTAACTAACTAACTAACTAACTAAATAACTAAATATATATAGTGAATAATAGCACCTGGATAATGATATACTCTCTATCATCAATACACAGCCCACAGCCTCTTATAGTGTGAGGAGTTACCTTGTAGTTTGTGAATCTTCTGGATCTTTGCTTCTGCCACTTTTCTCTCTTCTTCTGATTCACTTGTAGTGTCATCCTCCTTTTCATGGCAACTGAAGGCAATGCAAAATAGTATTACGTTACATTACACATGGACACACACACAACAACAAATTAAATGTCATGAGCAGTGAAAAGTGAAACTTTAAGACCTCAAAAGGCCAACCGTCACAATGTAAAGTTGAGTAGAAATGGCAAAAGTGTGACAGTCAAAAACATAGTTACAACGGCAGCCTTGACAAATCCTATACAATATCCTACACACTCGTTTCATGCTTTTACAATGTAATGCAATGTCATTGATATGCTGCAAGTTATATAATATGTAGTCAAATTGTCCTTTTCCATTGATTGCTAGTGTTCTGGAAGGCCAATAATTACAGCAGGCAAATCCACAAAGGTTTGTACCCACATCACCACCGCCTCTCGGATGAGCCTCATCCAGGCGTTGCGCTCATCTTTGGAGGCCGTGTGCACTTCGTACATCTCTGGGCCAGCAGTAGATGCACTGATGAGGAACATGCCTCTCTCCTCATTAGCCACCTCCCTCACTATCAGCTTCTGCAAGGAAATCACTGGGGGCTTCTGGTCCTGAGAGAAAGAGTGGGATGAAGAACAGTCAGAATGCTTACAGTGAGCTTTAAAGAAAATGAAGCCATGATTCTCCATTTGCCAACAGCCAACAAGCCCTGATCTTACTCCACTGTGTTGTTACAAGCTTAGAGTGAGCAAAAACTAGCTGTGCAGTAATTGAACTGGAACACTGACGCAGAGGGGAAAATGTTATTGGTTCATAAAACCAGCTGTATTTCCAAAGGACAAATAAAGAAGACAATGAAGACTTACGACTGTAGCAAAGATGTATTTCTGGTCTTTCTCCTGGAGGAATACCAGCACATCCGTCAGCAGAAGAGCCAGCACATCTATGAGTAAACATAAACACATTAACCAAGCTTATTGGTTTTTGAAGAATGTAGTCATCATAGCCAACAAGATCATAACACTGTAATAAGCATACAGCGACACTAGTAATAAGTTAAATCAGCTAAGAACTAATTCTTTATATTATTATTATTATTATTATTATTATTATTATTATTATTATTATTATTAAATGAAGCTGTATCTCTTCTTTAGGCTTCAGTAACACATTTGGCAAAAATAGCATATACAGCTCTGGAAAAAAGAAAGAGAGCACTTTAGTTTCTGAATCAGTTTCTCTGATTTTGCTATTTATAGGTATATGTTTGAGTAAAATAAACATTGTTGTTTTATTCTTTAAACTATGAAAAAAAATTCCCAAATTCCAAGTAAAAATATTGTCATTTAGAGCATTTATTTGCAGAAAATGAGAAATGGCTGAAATAACAATAACAGATGCAGAGCTTTCAAACCTCAAATAATGCAAAGAAAACAAGTTCATATTCATAAAGTTTTAAGAGTTCAGAAATTAATATTTGGTGGAATAATCCTATTTTTTTAAATCACATTCTTTCATGTATCTTGACATGTTCTCCTCCACCAGTCTTACACACTGCTTTTGGATAACTTTATGCCACTGCTGGTGCAAAAAATCATGCAGTTCAGCTTGGTTTGATGGCTTGTGATCATCCATCTTCCTCTTGATTATATTCCAGAGGTTTTCAATTTGGTAAAATCAAAGAAACTCATCATTGTTAAGAGGTCTCTTATTTTATTTATTTTTTTTAAAGTATATAGTATATGAATAAAATAAAGTAAACAAATAAAGTGCACAAAAAATCCTACAAATACATAAATATTAACCAATAACAAACTAAAGCCTAAAGACTAAGGACTTTACACTAGGAGCAATACTGCATTTGCCATTTTAAAGTGAGCAAACATTCAAGAAATATGGATTCATTCTGCAGGTATTTAGAATACTGGTTTGGTCGATATTGCACAGTGTATTAAAAAACATAATAGCTTTTGTTGACCTATGAAAATTGATTCTTTGCATCACCATTTCAAATATGTGGCAATTTGGACAATTTCTATCTTGTATCTTAAGTGCAATCCTCTTAAACATAGTCTAAATATCTTATATTTCTCATAATATTATTAGAGTATTATCATAAGAATTATAAACTTGTGTGTTTATCATTTACACTCTCCATATCTGCGTTCCTCATACCTTTCAGTCTCCCTGTGGCGGTTTTCCAGAGCAGAGGGCCACGGTGCAGGAGTGCTCTACTACTGGCCATGTCCTGCTTGCGGAAGGTGAGGCCGTTCTTCAGCTTGGCTGAGCTTTTATTCTCCATGCGGTTTAAAACCTCGTTCAGCCACTGGCTCTGCTCGTGCTGGCTTACCCGCAGGTCCACCGCTGAGATCAACTCACGGATATGAGCCAGTGCAGCGGACAGGTCAGCGTGCTCTTCTGTGCCCTCTAAAAGAGAGTAAGAGAATTTCAAATTTCAGTTGAGTCAAATGAAAAATAAGTGAATAAAGGATATTATTTTTTAAAAGCTAGAAATTGTATCAGGATTAGTATCAGGATCTCATAATGCTAATATTACTATCTGAATATTCACGTAGGGATCAGAGATTAGAAGCACCAAAAATAACACACTTGATTTAATTCAACCACAGAGGCACACCTGGCATTAACATGTTCAGGGTGATACGATCACAAGTGAGTGCCAACATGCATATTAATTTTCGACTGCCACATGTCTGATGTGATCGCTTGTGATTTAATTTCACACATCACTTTCACAGAAGGAAGGGCGGGGTACGATAAGAGTCTTTCAGCTTTGTTTGCATGGAGTCATCAACCCAAACCGAGATGTGAAACCTAGTTTCTCTTGCAACCCTGCCTCAAGTATCACCTTTATATCCGTTAACTTGTTATTGTAGTGTGCTCAGCTAACCCGTATGGACGGTGGATGGTATGGTCTAGCAGTGGGATGTCTGGGATGAAACGAGATGCTTTGCTGTTCAAGCTACATTAATGATGTAGTCATGTGCGTCTCTGACCACCTCTGAAGGTTTGAGGTTTGAGGGATCAGATTATGATGCGTTCCCGAGATAATGATTGTACCACGTTCATACCGTTTATACTTTTGCTGGCTACTTACAATCGGATCACCCAGGATGCATCATAATGACATGCATCATAATGACATCTTTCTATTTATTTCATTTGGGGTATTTATCTTTAACTATTTTGTATATTCTATTTTTATTGTATTCCTTTATTGTACTTTTATCTATATATCTATTTAATAACAGCTCCTGGGTGTAAACTGGATCGTGAGATCACAATTTCGTTCCACCTCATGTACCACATAAGATGCGAATGACAATAAAATCTCCTTGAATCCTTGAATCCTTGAACATGTCAGATGTGTTGCACATATAACCAATACTCAGTGTAAAAAGACCTACCTTCAGTGTACTGCAGTATCCTCTCTAAGAGCACAGGGTATTTGGTGATTCGCTGTGTGACTAATAAAATGCACTCTGGGATTTCCCGCCTCTTCACCAGTGAGTTGCTACTCTGTTGCTGTAAAAACAAAAGGACAGATTTCACTTTAGAATTGCTTTGCCAAAAGATTGGAAGAAAAATCTAATCAAAAGCACAAAGGATCAAATCTGAACTTTCGTAAGAGCAGTAGACATACTGTATACCAGGGATCGGAAATTGGCAGGAACATCTGGCTCGTTAGGTTGTTTGAACTATAGTAAACGGTAATGGAAAAAAATAAATAATAAAACAAATAAATAAAATGGTTCTCTGGTGAAGATTTTGTTTACAGTCCTCCCGTCTCTCTCTGTCGCACTCTGCGTGACTTAGTTTCCGTCCGCTTTCATTTTCCGTACGTTCTTGGGCTCCCTATCTCCTTATAAGAGTGTTTTTTTCCCGGCTGTGTCCTAATTTACTAGCATTTACTAGTAAATGAGGAGCGGTGTGTTTATTTATTTATTTTTTCCTTTTTTCTTAGGTTTACCTGCTTTGAGATCAACTGTTCTGAAATTGGGTTCAACAACCCTCTGGGCTGGAGAGCTACTAGTCTGTGGCACTCCATCCCATCACACTTCATTTTCCAAAACAATTATTATAATGGCTTGGAAAATATCTGAACACTGAACAGAACAATTTGATATGGATGGTATAATAAAACTCTTACTTTAATAAACAGTTGAAATCTCTTATTCTGCTGCTGAAGCTCCTTAAAGAAGCTGACTGCTTCAGTGTGGTGGCTGCAAAACTCCCCGTACACCTGCTTCATGTTTTCAGCATTCTCCTGAGAAAACTATAGACACACACACATACACACAAACGCATATCTTTTTAATCAGTACATAACCTTTATATCAAGAAGATAGCCAATAGCCAATAAGATTAAACCCCCTTTCCCCCATAATTGATTAAATATTCAATTCAAAACATCAGTCAATCATTTAAAATCTCGATGATGACTTGAACTTTTAATAGAGAGAGGCTTTAGATAATGATGCACACCTGTTGCAAAAGGATGTCACCCACGCGGTGGATGAGATAGTTCCTGTCGCTGTCAGGATGAGCAGAGCTATACCGTCTCTCCCTCATAGCCGAAAGGAAGTCTCTGTGCAGGATGAGGAGTTCATCCAAGCAGGGAAATATTCGACCAAGGCTGTCTGTGTCCAACCCCACCTCCTCACGCATGCCCCGCCTGAACACCTCCGCCATGACGGTCAGTGTCTGCAAGTGGTGTAACTCCGTCTGCATGAGCTCTGAATACGAGACAGTACAAACAGTATTACATATTTACACACACAACCATTTTAATTTAATATGTGAAATATGACAATATGTCAAATTGATTTTCAAATAGAAACATACACTGACATTACAAAAATCATGAGACAGGAACTAGTCTCTTAAATTTACCTCTTAAGAGGCCCTGGCCTTTATACTGGCTACAAATGTAGGTAATACAAAACCATTTTCTAAGTAGTAAAATAAGTTAATTACATTCTGAAAAGTTTGAGGTCTTTAAAGACACCTTCAGGACACTTTGAGAAGCTCTCCACTCACTACTTTACTTTACTTTACTTTAAATCATTTTAATAACAGGAATTAACCCCAAATTCTTAAATTTGAAAATATAGATTCACATCTAGACCTTAAGGGTATTAAATGTTTGATTTCTATTTCTATTGATTTTAAAATTAATTTTAGGAAAGTGCCAACTTAATCATTTTGTGTTTATTATCTTTTGGGAGTTGCAGATTTACTTAGATTTTAAAATTTACAATTAGGATTTTCAAATTCTTGAAGTACAGGATGTGATATCAGGTAAAAAAAAAGGCAAAAAGTCACTTGTTTTCTGTTCGCTCTGAAAATTCTAGCCAGACACAGCCAGTCACAATAAGTATTATGCACTGTACTGTCCACTGTGGATAGTAAAGCTGTCTATGCTGCATTTTATGTCACAAATGACAGTGTGGATTGAGGAATATTAAATGCCTGCAGCACTTTTAGAAATAGAACATACAACCCATCTGGCATCCACCATCAGACCTCATAATTCACATTGTTTTGCTATGAGCCTGCTTTCCACTGTTCAACCTCGCTTACAAGATAACACCTCACAACAGATACAGCCATGGGAATTCATACCGTTTCCTGAGAAAACACTTCATAACCAATTTACTTGCTGCTACGCCTTGACTTTGAAAATGTATCTGTGCTTGCATTATGTGCCTTAGAAACCTTGAATAGTTTGACTGTATTCAAAAATAAAAATGCATTCAAATTATAATATTTTTTGTGAGTCATTGCACTTTTTTTTTTTTTTTTTTTTACAAAGTTTATGATCCCTCATAATATGTCTTGTAATAAAAGCTATAGAAATCTCTATGTCCACTCTCTATTTGTGAATATCGAACAAACCAATTCAGCACGTTTTTCTTTTCTTATTAGCTTCGATTACACAAGCTGATCCACTAAACTAACCATAGATGACATCCTGTCTCTTGATGGTGCGTTTTTCCTGCCTCTGGCAGAAATGAGGCTCCACTGCCAGACTCCAGGACTCCGCCTCCAAATCCTGAGCATCTGCCCCCAACTCGTTCTGTAGAGAAGCGTCCACTGTGTCTGCAGGAAGAACCGGAAGACAAATCGAGCTAAAGTTACTTGATCTGTGTTCTACACTTACACCACCCCTCAGAAGAAAAAAAAAAAGAGAGTCTCGGTCTGTACCTTCCAGGAGCGAGGACTCTGTGGAGGTAGAGGATTCCACACTCTGCAGGGGATCTTCTGACTGAACAGGAATTTTCCAGATAGAGGAATCACTGTCGTCCTCTGGACTCTCAGCAAGCCTGAAGAAAAATAAAATAGAATAAAATATAAATAAAAAAAAATAATAACTAAAAAAAAAAAAAAAAGAGTTTTAAGCTGCTATTGTAAGGTAAATATGCAACATAGTGCAAAAAACTAGAGCAAAATGACAAACTTTTATGGCAGAAATAAGTCAAGCTGTATTTGTTGTCCATTATTTGGTTCTTTAGTTGCCTCAAATCAAATCAAGTTGTTACATAATCTTATAAGAAACTTCCTCACTGTTACCCTAAACTTTACGAAGCAGATAAGATACAAAATAGACAAATAGGTGGATGGATATGTTAAAATAACAAGCAAATTTCCCTTTAGGAGACTTTCGAATTATGTATTCAGACTAATCAAAAGGAGTCTGATAAATAAAGAGTGAGAGTGAGGTTTTCTAACCGCTCTGGAACTAGAGGAACACTCCTAGAGAGAGGGCAGGGCAGAGGGGTCGTGTCCTTCCTGTCCCGTGAGGTCATCACTGGTAGGGAGTTTGAAGTGGACATTGGTGAAGATGATGAAGATGAAGCACTTTCACGCACTATAAAATCTATATTTAAGAAAAAGATAAAACAATAGAACAATAGATATATTGTTATAAAACTATATATAAAAAAATAAGAGACCACTTAAAAATGACGATTTTCTTTGATTTTACCAAATTGAAAACCTTTGGAGATTGAAATCAAGAGGGAGATGGATGATCACAGCCATCAAACCAAGCTGAACTAAACTTCTTGAATTTTTGCACCAGGAGTGGCATAAAGTTATCCAAAAGCAGTGTGTTAGACTGGTGAAGAAAAACATGCCAAGATGCATGAAAACTGTGATTAAAAACCAGGATTATTCCACCAAATATTGATTTCTGAACACCCAAAACTTTTCTTTGCATTATTTGGGGTCTGAAAGCTCTTTTTGCATCTTTTTTGTTATTTCAGCCATTTCTCACTTTCTGCAAATAAATATATTAT
Organism: Astyanax mexicanus; assembly: GCF_023375975.1. Classification (NCBI taxonomy): domain Eukaryota; kingdom Metazoa; phylum Chordata; class Actinopteri; order Characiformes; family Acestrorhamphidae; genus Astyanax; species Astyanax mexicanus. The sequence goes on along the minus strand of NC_064408.1, from coordinate 23,108,460 downwards.
ATAAATATATCATTTTTAAATACATTTTTAAAAATATATATTGGAATGCATTTCATATATAAAGCAATACTCGACCATATGTTTATTTGAGTAGAACTCACTCTGAGGCAGCGTGGCCGCTCTGTTCTTCACCATGGAAACTGCATACTTATCCTGAACTTTCTGTAAAAGAACAAAAAACAAAAAAAAAAGTGTCAAGCATTTTCCTCTAGTGCCCACCCCTCTCTTCCTCAGAACACAATACAAGGACACGCAGCTCAGGTGAAAGGAGACCCCCTGCACACAAACGTCCAAGATCAGGCAAATGTGTTACTCCTGGCAGCTTAACCATTAAACTCAGGCTATCTGTGGGGTTTGGTTTCTGCTCAATCACACACACTCACACAAACAATCACATACAGAGCAGCATACCTTTAGACACTGTGCTGCTGAGTCTTTACAGCCCTTATGGATGCTCACGGCACAGTCTAAAAACACAAGGACAAAACAAACCAAATGTTAACAAGTAAAACATGTACTGACTAATTCGTTAAGTGATTTTGTCTGTTAATGCCTCATATTTCTAAGCTGGCTCACATTTTCTCTATTTATGTCATTTTCCACATTCTGACATACAGTGATTTACCCTGATTAATAGACAATGAATCTGCTGCCCATTACATTGCAGCAACTTTACATTAGAAGCAAACATTCTGACAACCAGCAACTTTACAGTAGAACCAAAAATCCTAAAAAAAAAAAAAAAAAAAAAAACAGTAACTTTACAGGAGAAGCAAATATTCTGAAAAATGACAACTTCTCAGGAAAAGGAAAAAAAAACATGCATCTCAAAACAACAACCTCAAAGTAAAAGGAAAAAAACTGCAAAACAGAGACTTTACTGGAAAAAAATGTTTTTTTTTGTTTTGTTTTTAAACATGGAAAAATATATACCTCCAAAAACAAGGCTAGGCCAAACTCCAAAATAGCAACTTTACAGGAGAACACTAAAACTCCAAAACAGGTACTATATGGGAAAAGTGAAAAATGTAGTCTTAACCTTTACAGAGATCTTTTTTTAAAGCTGTTATATTATTTTAAGTCTTTTTGGTTAATTTCAATTAGTCTATTTGTTGTGCTTATTGTCATGACATGATGCAAAGAGCAAATTTTTTATTAGATAAAAAGTAGCTTAAAAAAAAGTAAAGCAAATATGCCACAATTACTCAGCTGAATGCCTTTGGGAGTTACACTGAAAGCCTTATTTGTTAGATTAACTGCCAACATAATTAGTAAAAACTAAATGTGTATTGAATGGTAACATTTTTATTTACAATGGTTAAAATCAATTTTATGAGAAGATAAACATTAACATAAGCCAACAAAGAAATCATAGCACCTTATGTGTCCATATTTCTATTAACTACATGCAGCTCAACATTATTAAATCAATAAAGAAACTAAAGCCAAAAAGTAAAAACTCACTGGTGCAGTGTAAAGTTTCTTTCCCGGCAGCAGGCTTGTCGCACACCTCACACACTGAAGGCCCCGGTCCTGCTCCTGCTGTAAACTGGTGTCCGTTACCCTGCTTCTCTTTGGCTTCCCTCTCCTTTGCTTTCCCCTTTGAAAACCAAGGAAGAGACATGATAGCATTACTGACCCAAAAAGCAAAGGCCATAACTGTCACCCGTTTCCATCTGGACCTTTAGCTCCTCAGCTCTATCATGCGTCAGGGAGACCAGAGCGGCAGTGACAGCCAAGTTTGGGTAGTTTGGGTTCCGGAGCTGGTTAGGCGGGCACAAGAGGGGTTAATGATTAAAGCGTAAGAGGCTACAACAGCTAGGACTTGGGACCACATGTTTGTTTTTGGGATAGCTGCTTGGCCTATGATTACTCATCGCCTTTTAAGGTTCTGAAATCACAGGTTTAGAAGCAATTGAAGGTGGAACAGTTGTAAAACTGAGTGTGTGCATGTCCTTACCTTATTCTTGTTGCGGGTGCTATACATTCGACTCTTGATGAAACTGAAGGTACGGCTAACTTTATATTTCTCAGACTCCGTCTTTGAAGGAATTATGTACCGATCCCATTCTTCTTCTTCGATTCTGAAAGCACAGTCATCAATCAAACACAGATAAAGTGTTAAAGACAAATAACGGAACTTTTCCAATGCATGATGTCTATACTACTCAACTCTATTTGACTGTATGGTACCTTTTACCTGGTTTAGTTGACCCTACTCGCCTTTAACCACAAGGTTTGGAACCACCTTGCCAAATGGAGTCGAGTTGTGTAGGTAACATGCAGTAGAATGAGCACCAAAAGACCAAAATATATGATGAAGTGTAGTTATATTACCAAGCTGGATTCATTGTTTAGCAAGTTAACTGGTTTTGTAAGTTGAACATTAAATAGCATTATTATTAAGTGGTCTATTATAGTGCTAACCAAGAGCCACAGACTTTATTTTGCCCCTGTTAAATTGTCAATCTCCACCCACTAATTAGGAGTCCTCCTTTTAGATGATGCTACCATTGGATGCTATTGGATAGCTTAACACGCTTGGAGGAGATTTCTAAATGCCAATTCTGTCACAACCAGATACAAATACCTACATTGTCTAGAATTATATGACGTAACAGGGGGGCACCAAGCTACCCACCCAGTAGGAGCAAGGCCAAATATGCTACTTTACAGTCCCAGCCACAGATGGCTGCAGTATGTCACAGCAAAGAATCAGACTGTTTATTTTCTTTCTGTTGATATTAGCTCAAATTATGTTTGCTCTATATTGGGCATCCATAAAAAATATTATGTCATTTTTTTGGTCATTTAACTCAGATAATTTTGGAATAAGAATTTAGAACAGTTTATAAAAGTTTGTCACTTGTTTATCCAAGTTACCAAAAGGTAATTAAGACAAATGTCTATTTGTATTACAAACTAATTACATTTTAATTTTTTACATATTTATGCTCTCTCTCTCTCTGTTCATAAATTGTAGTTGGCAAAACTAGGGCACTTATTTTTATACTCAAGAACCCTTTTTGGACAGTTTCAAGTATTCCCAACCTTTAACCCACTTAAATCCATTTACCGGTGAGGCTTTAAGAAGTCGGACCAGGTGGGTCTGTAAACAGAAAACTTACTTCAATTTAATCAAGCAATTTTTTATTTAAAAAATATGTATTTTATTTTTTGGTACCTTTAAGATCCCAATGCTAACTTGCTAGCCCAAGAATCCTGCTTGGTAATAATTACCATTTCCCTCTTAATCACAAAAAACATTAATGAAGAAGCCATTCTTCAGCAGTTGTTTATAACACACAGGTTAGTTGGGTTTCGTCGGTGACAGCAGCTCGGCGTGAGTCATGCATTCTTCTCATAGCAACACATCCAATTAAAAATTAGTCACTGCCTTCAGTTGAATTTAGTTTAATAACAAACATTCCACTTTTGGCTGGACATTCTCAGCATCCGCTGCATTTTACACATATTTCTGGAGAATTCTATTAAAAGATCTGTAACAGCTTTAAGTGGAAACAGATTTATTAGTCATTTAATCAAAACATCTTTTGTCAGTCATCTTTTACACCTCAATGAAAGGTGAGTTTCTGACTATACACTATGATATACATCAGGGATGGGCAACTTCCATGATGGAGAGGGCCACATTTTTTCAGCATGACCATTGGAGGGCCACATGACCTCGCACTTCAAATAATTGAATATGAAAAACGCTACAAATGATTTTCAATAAGAACAAATTTTATATGAATTTATATCTGTATGTTTACAGCACCAACATTTATCAACTATTTTCTGCATATTAATGCATTTTAATACGGCAAAAGACAAACCGTTTACTTAAAAAAAGTGCAAAAAGGAAGTCCTTCATATCAAAGAACAAAAAGTTTGCTTAAAAAACTGATTGCAAATACAGTAGTTCCTCTGTGTAAAATAAGTTCATTATAACAAGTCCTTCATAAGCAACAAGGACAAAACATTTGCTTATAAAAGTGCAAAAGGCATTTGAACTCATTTATAACAAAGAACAAAAAAGATTTAAAAACTGATTGCAAATAGCTCATTCAATAATAGCAGAAAACTAGACCACAGAGGCCCAACATTTATTGAAGCTAATGAGAGAGCTGTGGTTTGGCCTGCTGGCTCACAATGGACTGGATGTCAATGTCAATTTTCGTGGTTGTTTGGCAGCGCCCTCTAGCGGTCAAAAGTAGAATTACGTTTTTTTTTTGTTTTTTTTTTATTATAAAATTATGAAATTATTTTTGATCTATTCGCGGGCCGCACTGAGTGATGACGAGGGCCGTGTGCGGCCCCCGGGCCGCCAGTTGCCCATCCCTGATATACATGGTCTCCCTTGAAACATATTAAATGTACTATTTTGGAAAAACTTATTGCAACTAAAGTATATTTCAATAGTAATTAAGCTATATTTAAACAACAAAGTGCTTTTTAGTACAACTTCTGTGAACTTAAATATATTTAATTAGGTGTTTTTTAACACCTTTTTTAATACCCTTGAAGCATATTGTAAATGTACTACTTTGCGTAATGGTGCACATAGTGTACACCTTAACGCAACTGGAAAAAACACTAAAGTGCACTTTAAGCAGTATTTAATGCCACTATACATATTTTCTATCAGCACAACGTATAATTTAATTATGGAAATACAGAGAAAGTATATTTAATGTGTATTTTCATAAAGTACATTAAATTAAAAATGCACTTTTAGTATTCATTACCTAATTTGAACACACCTTTAATGCTCATAAGTATACTTCCTTTTAACAAGGGCTGTTACTCAAACTATATATCCAGTCAAAGCTCTTGATGTCAGAAACTGGCCATTGATGGATCGCTAAAAGTTTGCCTGACAACAGAAGTAACTGTACACCTATAAGGTGGACCTACAGAGTGCAGTCAGTATAATATGGCCATCTCTTTTGTTTCTATACTGTCATACTTTTGAGCTTGTTTTTTCTTTAATTACAGACTGTAGTGAGGTATCTGTTTTTCTACATACTTTATTATTCTTCTTTTCACCCAATTTTTCAATGGTCAGGACCCCACAGGAGAGACCACCATAGAGCAAGTATTATTATTTGGGTGGTGGTGTGTTATTGTGTGTTGTCCTGGCAAGAGTATATCAAAAACAGCAGTGCTGCTGGAGTTTTTAAACAACTCAACTGAGAACAGTAGAGTCTTGTGGGCACTGATGAAGGACTAGAGAATGACCAACACAAACTGTGCAGCAACAGATTCAGAGCTTTTCTCTCTGACTTTAAATCTACAAGATGAAGGAGTTTTGTTGGCGTTTCTAACAGAGTGAAGAGTGAGGGAGCACAGTGTTTAAAAACTCCAGCAGCACTGCTGTATCTGATCCACTCATACCAGCACAAACTGCTTCTCTATGCTCAGCAGAGCAGAGAAAATTAACACTGAATGTAGACACAAGGTGGTGGTCATAATATTCTGACTGGACTGTGTATAATATGGTGGAGCTCATAAAGTGCTCACCTATAAGCAAAGTACAAGATAGGACAGTGTATGTGAAGTTAGTTCAAACAGCTTTAACAAAGAATTGAGATCATTTAGTAACGTTATTATACAGCATTATTTAACTGTTTAATGGTTACTTAATGCCACAAGAAGCATACCGGACGCTGTAGTTAGAGGTTGGGGTCAAACAACATAAAAGTGTTAGAAGTGTAAGTGGGTTAAGCTGGTCAAGCTGATGATGCTGGAGGACTGAAGCTAAGAATGCTGTGACGTACTCTTTGAGGAATTCGGAGAGCGTAAGGTGCTGGAGGGAGTCATCCAGCTCAACGCTGGACTCGTCGTCGGCAGACTGAGCACGTCTACGGAACTTTAACTCCCTACAGAGGTTCAAATACAGGGCTGAGTGGGTACTGCACGCTCTTTACTCCCCAGGTAAAACACACTTACACAAAGACCTGGACGATCTGACAACATTAAAAGCATGGTGTTATCAGTGATGATAAGATGTGGGCCAATATTAAATGATAAAGTTGAGATTCTAAATTTAGGCAAAGGTTTGGGTGCCCAAGTGAATAAGTTTAACTCCCAAAATAAATGTGAAGTGTGTCGGAAATGTTAATATAAAACATAATATTTAAATAAATTTTCCTGTAGCATATTTGTTCACATATTTTCTCTTTCATATAAATAAAAGTGTGCAATTTGAATAGAGGTGCACAAACCTTTGCATAAGACTGTACAAGTAATGTCAATGTTGCTTGAATATTTAATAAAGGTTTACTTTGGGTGTTATTTGGCTGTATGTATATTACCATCATAAATGAGACATTCTACGTGTACAACATTAATTAAATCTACAACATTCTATAAAATGCATTAAGCATATTAATATTTTAAAACTTAAAATATATGTTTGTTGAATGTATTTTTGTATATTGAGGGATATTTACTAATAACAAATTGCTTTTTTTATCTAGTTTTAGTTCCCTCGAAAATAATAATGATAATAAAAAACATAATAATAATAAAAATAATAATAATAATAATAACAAAAATAATAATAATAACTATCAATTAAAATGAAGTATTAATAGTCCTCCAAAAACAGGGTGGTGGCAAGCCAAATAGGGTTTAGAAGATTTTTTAATGATCATAAAACAAAGTCTCAGGCATTCTGTTCCTATTCATTTTGTGTCATATCTTTCTGTAAATCTTTCTGACTCTGTAAGTTTCAATAGAATAAGTCATTTCAACAGCTGTCAATAACTGTGTATACATTTTAACATGCATTTATGCAAAATAAACAAATCAAATCAGCCCTTTAAACTCCAAGTGTTATAAACTCAAACTATCCACCAGATGGAGCTGCTGTGCCGGGAGAGAGCACATTCTCTCACATGATCACTCACTACACCTCTCACTTTTAGAAAGGTCATGGCCATTTTGGCAAAAAAAGGAAAAAAGCCATGACCTTCGAAACTACAACAGGAAGCACTCTGTCTCCAGGCAACCCTGTCGTCACTCTGACATCCGAGAATCTATCTATAATCCGCTCGATAGCACAAACAGAAAGTGAGAAGACACTCTGGTGTAGAGCGGGGCCATTACCTTTTCTCCTGTGACTGCTCGGTTAAGCTGAAGGCACGCTGTTCTGTTGAAAGAGAAGAGATATGTTAGTGCAGTCAGTGTATGTACAACACAATACAGTTCTGGGTATTTTTTTCCAAAGAAGCACCTGCTGAAGCACCCAAGCTTTTGAAGAGTTAAAAAAAAAAAAAAGGAAAAAGTATTTTCAGACAAGTTTTAAATTGATGTGTGAATGTTTATTACCACTGTCTTGCACTGTATATACATTGTCACTGTCAATTTTTAAATATGTCAGTTGTTCTTTACATCATGTCATAATTTCTTGATGAACGGGCCAATAGAATAATAGACAATGGAACAAAGAAAATGCTCTAAAACAACTTGGAATTACATATTTACATACTAACTTTTATTGAAAGTTAAGTATTTTTATTCTTCCTTGCAGGAAACACATGAAAAATCTAAATGACCAATCCCATCCAAAAGGTACGTAAAGATTTACAAACAAAGATTAAGCCTATATTTTCCTTTAAATTAAAATATCAATTTTTAAGGCTAAGTAGTCAAAGACTAGGCTTAATGCCTATTCAGGAAACAGACCCTTGAGGTTCCAAACACCATTTGTTTGGATTTAGATTTGCCCGCACCAGACCAATAAAAATTGAGATTTTTGGGGGGTTAAGAGACATTTAAGGCCATCTAATTTCAGTGTTTAACAGCAATGTTAGTCAAGCATCTCCAGTTTTTAATCTAAGAAACCAACTTCAGATACCAAAATCTTTTCAGGCTTGTCGGATACGTTGGCTGTTTCACTACATTTGAGCAAAATGATAAATGATGTTCATTTTAATTAATATTAATTACTTTTGCTAAACTGTTCCTGCAAGACAAAGGTAAATTAGGGGCCTGGATTCCCATGTGTTTCTCACAGACATATGCTGATAAAACCCTTCAACAAACATGTCTGACTGATTGATTTTATGTGCTGTAAGTGATAAATTATGTTAATTGCATGTTCATTTTCACTGAACCATTCCTTTAACTAATCTTATTAAGCAAAACCTGCTGTTGAAGGTTGCCAGCTCAGTGTGCACATGTGTTGGCTCATCAACTGCACCAGGAATAAGTGATTAAGAAACAGTTTGCCAAAAACTCAGATGAATATGATTTCACTTGTTTTAGCAATCCTAATTACAGTACATTTATAGTAGACGATTGTTGTTCTATTGTATTATTATATAATGTTTATTTATTGACTTTCATATCATAACTGAATTACTCTGACTGTAGCATGCATGTAGAAAAGAAAAACATGTTTTTAGGTAGATTCAAAAACTTAATAAAAAAGGAGACTGGCTGCTGGTTTCAATATGGATGGGAGTTTTTATAAGTTGTTGGTTATGCGAAAAGAGGATGGTTGACATGTTAGTGAGAAAAGCTCTCACTGATGCGGAGATCTGCGCAAGCGCAGTAGCTGCAACAAGCCGCAAAAAAGGTGCATTGTGCGTTAATTCAAATGCTACAACTCATTCATGAGTTTTTTTTTTTACAGTTTCCTGTATTTTGGTCTCTACCCATTCACAAAAAATAAGATTTTTGTCTTGTGTGTCTGGAAATAGCTGATCAGCTGCATTGCAAAACAGCAGACAGGAAAACTGACTTTCGTTTGAGGACATCTGTAGTATATTAAAAAAATATATATGTGACTATAGGGAGAGAAATTAAGATGCAGTACAAAACACATGGGACACTTGGAGCCCATTAGTTTTCAAAGATATATAAAAGCTAAGAGGTCACAGTATGTGTGTTTAACTCTGTTTAGAAAATAATGCACATATTCAGCACTCTATTTTGTTTCTAATACAGGGTCTCCTGCAGAAAATTGGGTAATCAATGTGGGGGCGATTGTTGTTAAGGCCGCCTTGCCTAAATACTGCTGCGGGAAACTCTTTAATATTTGTTTGCTAGTTTGGAAAATGTCTTGTGATTATTTGAGAGGAGATTAAAGGAGAGAAGACCTTAAACTTCTGCTTAAAGTAGAAAACCAGACCCTCTCTCTGATTAAAGTGAAACCAGGAAAGAGACACAGAGGAAAAGAAGGTAGGGATGCTATTTATGTGATGATAGATTGGAAGGAGGGGTTTCAGGCATGTTCCTCTTCCCAATTTTTCTGTGTTTCATAACACTACATAATGTAACTTAAATACTTAAATAATTGACTAAATACATTGGTCATACCATGTTAAACACAAGACAGAAACAGTGCAGTGAAACAGAATTTGAAAATGATGGCATTACCATTACCCAAGGTCTGACGTTGTACAACTATTTTAAGCATAAGCACACAAGGCCATGAGGGGTCAGCAAAAACACAGACAACACAACAAGATCACCCATATTCAACCACAAACACTGAACAAGAGCAGACCAGATATTATTCATTACAGCCACTTTATATAAGCACCCTGCTTAGCTGCAAATACACAAACACATTTTAACACATAAGCACCACCTGCAAAAACACACCAGCACCATCTTCCCACCTGCAAACACACACACCCGCACAGAGGCACCAAGCACCACCAGAAGCTACATGCATGTTATTGGCTGTGTGCAGTAGGGCTGGTTCAGGGGTGTTGGTTTGACAGTACTTACTAACAGGATTGAGCAGAGAGAGAGATTTAGAGAGAGACAGAGCGTGTAGGAGAGATCTGCTGCCACTGCTGCCGGAGAGGGCGCCATCTACAGGACAGAGTGGATATTACACTACAGAATAGCCCAGCACTACTCTTTAAGCTCAACTAGACAAGGTTAGTTTAAGAAAATACAAATAATAAGATAAGATACCATCAGCCCTGCAGTTTAATTTAAGACTATTATATTTAAGACTGATTATATTTATTAATTTGGTAAAAATTCTAAATACACATTTATTACAACACAAAAACAAATAGCATATTGCATATTAGCTAAAGACTAAAAGCATTATAAGAGTCATTTAATAATGATTGTCAAAGTGATTGCACCACTTTAAAAGGGATTTACTGCACATTAACATATGGACAAACCGTAGATAAACTCATTAATTAGAATCAAATAAATACATTATACTAATAATAAATGAAACCATGTATTAAACATTTTCATATTTATTCAACTTTGATTTCTCTGTATTAAACAAAAAGCCACCAATAAAAAAATAAAAAACTTGTAAGACTTCCAAAAAAAAAAAAAAAAAAAAAAAGAACTACCGGAGCCCTAAGAGAGCACAATTGGCAATGCTCTCTCCCCACATCACTCCAAAGGGTGATGTCGATCAGCACAAAGCATCTGTTAGATGAAGTATCAGAACCGAGTCGCTGCACTTTCCTCCGAGCGTGCTGTGATGCTACTTTGCATTTCTGCATCAGCAGCACTTTGAAAAGAGGTGGCGGCTGACTTCACATTTACTAGCATGGGCTAGTTTTCACCCTACTGGTGTGTTGGGGCATCACTAGTGATAGGAGGAGTCCTAATGAGTGGGTTGGTTAATTGGCCGTGTAACATGGGGAGAAAATGGTATAATGGTCTCCATAGGACTACTTTCATGTTATCAACTATTAACTATTATGTCATCACAAGACAAATAATGATGGGATTTGCCTCAAGACATCATTGATGAAGAGGAAATGATTTATAATCTAGTGGATGTCTTCTTTAAAATGTACAGAATTTACTATACGAGTCATAAATCAGACACACACAGGCTCCAACCAGCCACCGTTTCTCTAATGCTTGAAAGACTCTTTGACTTGGCCCTGCTTGTCTGTGGACAGACAAGTGGACAGGAAATGTAACAGATGTTATCTTCTCTTTCCTCAGGATTGTGTTTTCAGAGCTCTAACATTTACAGAGCAAAACAGGAAGTCATATGCTGTTTTTTTATGACTTTTGTTGACTTATGTATATATAAATGTACATGCAGAGACAATACTAAACACAAAACGCAGTATTTATGAAAATAATTATTATAAAGTATTTAAAGAACTATAATAAAAACAATTATTACAATTTCTGTCCAGTGTTTAATAGAACAGGTGGTTTTTGAAGATGTGAGAGGGCAGTCTTTCATTTTTAGACCAACACTATCTGTCAAAACTGACATACTCAACACTTAACCACTACTATAACAACTATAACAACTGATTTATGAATCATTATTGCAAGTGTTATGTGGGCCACTAGTAGATTAATGTTGATCTCAGGGAACTCTTGTGCCTCAAGCTCACCCTCAAAAGTGCATTTTACTAAAAATAAATATACTGTATAATGTAATCAAACCAAATCAAACCAAACTCTCAAACTCTAATATCTACGCACTTTTCTCTACTCTTTTTGCAATGGACTCTTTTTTTTTACTCAACGTTGGAAGCAGGCTTGGTGAAACATTCATGCTTTGCACTATTTTTAAATGGTAAATAAAGAAAAGGTTCTATTAACACTAACATTCTTGTTTGAGAAAAAAGAAAGAACAGAAAGAGAGTTGATGAAAGGCATCTACTAAGCAGTAGCATCATTTGAATTAAACCCATGTTGAGAGTTAAAAGTGAAAGATGAGAGGGTCTTACCCTGGCTGATGTCAGCAGGTGGGGGCTGGGGGTCTCGGCTAAAGCGAGGGGGCAGCAGGCTGATTTTGGGGGATGAGTAAGAGTATGAACGGAGACGACCTCCCTGATCAGCAGGGTCCTGAAAAAAGACAAAACTGATATTTTTAACATTCTTAATACAAAATGCAGAGAAGAAGAATAAAACATGTAATTTTTCAAGTAAGTGAATTTGTTATTCCAACATTATTGGGATCTAATTCGAGCATGCAGTGTCAATGTGAGGGATTTAATGTCTTGACCCTGAACCCAGATCAGTTCAGGTCCTTAAATACTGATTTTTTGCTTATACTGAAAGATACTAAAATGTGTTCCTCTTCTAAAAAATAGTTTATTTGGGCGAGTAAATCGCATGTTATTTACAGTAAGCTTAGATTCCTGAATTTCTCCAGCACTAAGGCTGGAGCATTAGCATTAGCCGCAAACCATTATTTCTATACGGCTGAAGAGCTAGCACGGTTAGCGGGTAATGCCAATGCTGCTCCAGCAGTGCTAGCCAGGGTTAGGAGCAGGCTAAAGACTGATAATAGTCACGTCTGAATAGGGAAATAACGGTTAGTGGCTAATGCTAATGCTACGGCTTTACTGCTCCTTACAACCTGACTGGTAAAATTCATACAGAAGACACACTGGATTATAAGGCACACTGACAATTTTCGGGAAAATTAAAGGATTTTGAGTGCGTCTTATAGTGTAAAAAAATATTGTAATCATTTTAAATTGCTGTATAACAGTTATGTTAATATAGTCAGAGTAAAATCTGAACTATTTTTACATATATTAGTGTCATCAACAGTGTCAATAGTTTACAGTAGCATCAACATTTTACTAATTGTTATTAGAAACTTTCAAATTCTCTGACTTTTAGTACGAGCATAGTGTAATCCACACAGAACTGAGATAATATATATATATATATATTTTTTTTTACTACTTGTGTAAATCAACAATTATATTGTGTCTACCTTTGAAGATGTGTTATTACAGGCAGAAGAGGCAGAATGAGAGCGGATGCAGGTGAGGTCAGGGGCGGGGGCATCTCCATTGCTCTTCTGGTCAGAAGATATCTGGGGAAGTGGCTTCTTCATAAGAAAGTCATCATCATCTTCTTCCTCACTGTCCATTTCCAAAGCCACAAGACTGGGGCTTATGAGAGGTGAAAAACATATAATTTACAATATATAAATGAACTGTTAAATATATTGCTTAAAATACAGTCATGCATACAATTAGAGTCAAGCTATTTATAACAATGTTAAAATATTTATTTAACAGGTTTGCTTCATTTACTTTGCACTGGAACTAAATTATGTCTGAATTTGGTCTATAATTTAATAAATTTAAGATGTAAAGCAACTTTTGTACCAGTAATTGAAGTCACATTTAGCAGACCGAAGGCCTGCTTGTGAAGCTTGTGTACACATTTGAAAGGGAGGAAACCCAAACCAGCAGAAGTCACATTTTGCATTAAATTAATCATTTGTGATTAAAAAATATCTGAATTTTTTTTAAACATAATAAAAAAATTGGGGAAGATTGTTTTGATAAACTATCGCTTTTTATTACTTTTTTGTTTACCAAAAACTCCCCCAGTTTATCTAATCAAGTTAATTACCTAAGTTCATATGATTCTGGAGGAGAGCTTGCACTGTTGTAGGTCGGATCAGTGGGACGGTTGGTACGAAGAAACCTGTCTAGCACCAGCCCTGCTGGGGAAGTGGGGGAGAAATGAGTGAAAGATGGAGAGAAAGGGCGAGAAAAGGAGGGTTTTTCTTTTGGCCCCTCATCCTCTTTAACAGGTGGTGGCGTGTCTATTGATCCAGTTGAAGAAGTCTCCGCCCCTGAACCAGGCCACACCCCACTGTCTGTCCCAGAGCTGTCTCCCGTCACTCCAGAAATGCTATACTTTCTGCTGAGGTCATCCTCCTGCATAAAGGAAGAGTAGAATGTGACTCAATGTTAACAAGATTTAGTCATTTAAACACTTTATCAGAGTTTGGCAAACACTGATAAATAACTGTGCTGTTTATTTATCAGTCTACTCAGCTAAATAACTGATCATCACAACGGTTTATCAGTCTACTCATGCTTTATTAGAGCTCAGTAACAATGAAATAAATAACTGATCACCACAGTGATTTATCAATCTACTCATGCTTTAGTAGAGCTCAGTAACACTAAGATACTAAATGACTGAACAGTGCAGTAAATTGTCAGTCTACTCATGCTTTAGTAGAGCTCAGTAACACTGATATACTAAATAACTGAACAGCACAGTAATTTATCAGTCTACTCATGCTTTAGTAGAGTTCAGTAACACTCAAATAATGGCTGTGCTGATCAGTTATTTATCCATCAGTCTACTCAGGCTTTAGTTAAGCTAAATAACTGCACAGCACAGTGATATTCAGCACACCTGTGCTATAGTAGAGCTCAGTAATGGTGACACAAATAACTGATCAGCACAGTGATTTACCAGTCTACTCATGCTTTAGTAGAGCTCAGTAACATTGACAAGACACTGCTGGTGATCCTGTTAAAAGACTATTTATCATTTAAAGGGCATTTTTGGGTGTTCTGAAGAATCAAAGTATATACAATAATATAGACCAATTTGTGGTAGATACATAATGTGTTGCAGCTTGTGAATAAGTTGTATTCCTAACTGCAATATGTAGAAATATCACCACAATACTCAAAATCATCCAGGTCATCGTGCCCTAACCAGCACAGACACACAGAGACACAGGCCCAAACACACGAACAGACACACAGTCACATACACTGGGAGGCAGCTGTTGAACCTTTCCGCCACGGTTTAGCATGGCAGCAAGTCTGGCAGCAGCAGTGTGTGTCGAGTGAAGCTGGAACGGAGAGCAGGAGCCAGGAGGGGAGCACGATGTCTCTGTCAAAACAAAACACACACACTCAAATGTCTGGCTGCTTGCTTTGAGGTTGTCTAGTTAAGGGGAAATAATGAAAGACTGAGACAAAAACAACACTTTCTAGCATGTGATGCACAGAACAGCTGTCACAATACTTTTACTGGAAATATATGTGTGTGTGTGTGTGTGTGTGTTACGAAGCAAAGACAGGTCTAAATATCCAGATATAAATATCTGTAACACAGGGCTCTGAGTGGTCCAGCAGTCTAATGCGCTGCCACTATGATCAGGAGATTGCCGTTTATGTAGCTTTGGCTACCGGAGCCCTGAGAGAGCACAATTGGTCTTGCTCTCTCTGGGTGGAGAGATGGCGCTCTCTCCCCACAACACTCCGAAGAGTGATTTCCGCAGCACGAGGCGTCTGTGAGCTGATGTTTCAGAACAGAGTCGCTGCGCTTTCCTGCGAGCGAAAAGAGGCGGTGGCTGACTTCACATGTATTGGAGGAGGCATAGAGGGTTGGGTAATTGGCAGTGTAAATAGGAGAGAAAATGGGAAAAACAAACCTCTAAACTAGCTGGAAGGGTAAAGACTACTTTACTATTAACATGAATGTCCATTACTACAAATACAATAGCACTAAAAAAAGCTCATCACGCTTGGAGGAGGACAACAACTGCAAGACATTTTACATCAGCTAACAAACCCCACATACAACATCATTACATACAGTGATGGAGGGAGAGATTGTGGGCCAGGAGGATGCGTTGCACCAGGCTTCAATCATTAATATTGATGCACAATGACCTATGCTAAATTTACACTACCAGGTTGGAAGGTAAATAAGAAATTTGTCTTAATAAGACATTGGTAAGGTACCAGTATTTATTTATTTAAATGAATGCCATACATGGGCAAGAGTGGTATAAAACCCCCAGCATTGAGTTACGGAGCAGTAGAATTGTGTTCTCTGGATTTATGGTGCTCCATCCACTAATATTGGGACACGATAGAGAGCAAGGTCAATAGAGGATTAGATCCCTAAATTGCAATCAACTTATCACAACAATGCTCCACAACCAATTAAAAACATTTGCTTTACAGTAGAGACAGTATTTATAATCTATGTAGTAAATCTGACTGTCTGTGTGTTTGAACACAACACAAAAAAATGAACCACTGTCTGCCATGAATCTTTGCATTTAAACTATTGAATAAAATTAGTTACAATCAATATAGTATTACAAAATTTAATATCGCAATACTAATAGCTATCAATATTTTGTTACACCCCTAATTTGTGTATAAAAAGCATACCCTTGATCCCAAACACTTAAACGCAAGTGAGTATAATGTAACGCACAAGAGGTGCTTCACAAATTTTTACAGCAACAGCAAAAATCCAGTAAATACTATGAAGCTGTGCTGGAGGTTAAGTGGCCAGGATAAACAGTCAACATGTGCATCCTGGTAGCACCACAAGTGACAAGAGGCCTACTCTCACTCACCCACACACACGGCAAACACACACACACACGCCAAACACACACACACACGCCAAACACACACACACACGCCAAACACACACACACACGCCAAACACACACACACACGCCAAACACCCACACACACGGCAAACACACACACACACGCCAAACACACACACACACGCCAAACACACACACACACGCCAAACACACACACACACGCCAAACACACACACACACGCCAAACACACACACACACACACACACACACACACACACACACACTGTTTGATGTGTGGACTGCTCTTGGACTGGCTAATGTGTAGGAAATCCTGTTCAACTAAGGGAAATTTCCAAGTGCAGCAAAGACATCCAATAAAGATGGGAAAACTCCACTCTTATGCAATTCTAATACTCTGAAAGCACTGATATCTCAAGTATCAGCCAGTACACTTAATATATTTTTATTATATTAAGCTGTAAGCACTTTATTTAAAAAAATAATTTCCTTAAAATGACAACATTAAAAATCATCAAACAACTGGCTCACATTACCAGGCTAAAGTCACTTAAATTTGATTTCCTGCCTAAAGTGATTTTTTTGTGTTGTTTGCACATGTCAAATCTGATCTTTTTAAAAATTTTCTTTGAGTCACTTTCATGTGGGATCCATGGGTATGCAACATTAATGTGAACTATTAGATTGGATTTCATGTGTCTTCTGGTAATAAATGGAAGCCAAATTTCTTATAGGAAACCCTGCAGCCATATTTTCTATGTCACCGGGTGGTCGTTTCCATTCACACAAAACCAGGTTCTGATTTCTATGAATGAGGAGAGACCAAAATGCTCAAAACTTAAAACCCTTTCAAAAACATATTTTAAATATCTAAAAGTTAATCTAATAGTTTACAGCGTTTGGCTACAAAATGCAAATAAAATGTGATATTGGGTACTTTGCTTGCACAGATCACTACATTAAAGAGTTAAGAGGACACCACATTTCAAACAGTGACAGGTCTCATCATTTAGAACACCTCTGTAGAAGTTATGTACATAAATCTTTCAATATGCATCAATATGCATATGCATGCCATGGAAATTACCTACTTGCATCTACTTTTTGTGTTCAGTGGAAAATTATAGGAATGGGTTTTTACATTACAAAAAAAAATCTGTATTTATTTATTTTTGTGTCTGTATAAACACCCCAGGATTTGGGCTTGCATATTCAGACATATACAATTCTTAGTCTGTAATTATAATCTTAAATAAGATTAATTAACTAATATTACATTTAAAAAATGCAGTGAGAGTTATTTCTCAGAGGTGATTTACTGAGTATGCTCTGGGAAATATGGTGAAGACAGCCAATTAATGAATGTGTGTGTCTGTTTGTAGAAGGTTCAGATGTTCTCTCTGTCTGAGTGTATGATGAATGTGTGTAATGTCCTTCCAGCAACAACGGAATAATCTGATCCTGACGTCAGTGAAATTGATCACACACACACACACACACACACACACACACACACACACACACACACACACACACACACACACAAAACACACACAAAACACACACAAAACACACACAAAACACACACAAAACACACACACACACACACACACACACACACACAAATCAATAAATTAGTTCTCTTCACAACAGGAGACAGAGTCTAAGGTGTACTAGACTCATGTCAACATTATCTCTTTTGGCAAAATAATCACATACATAGATAAAGCTGGCCACAAATAAGCTTTTGGTACGACTTAACGGAAAATTCACGGTTCGGTTCACACCTCGGTATAAACCCCACAGTTCTGTATGTTCTTGGCACGGTTGGTGGAAATAATTGAGAGGCTGGG
This sequence comes from Astyanax mexicanus, assembly GCF_023375975.1. NCBI lineage: Eukaryota > Metazoa > Chordata > Actinopteri > Characiformes > Acestrorhamphidae > Astyanax > Astyanax mexicanus. The sequence continues at coordinate 23,090,480 of NC_064408.1, read as the reverse complement.
CATTCTGTATAGCCTTACCTTTATTAACTTCATAATAACAATGAATCTTTATATATCTTTTATAACCATATTTTGTTTTTTGGGATGGAATGCTGTAACGTGGCTCAAGCTCTTTTATTAAATTCTAGAAACCAGGGTTCTCTCCTACTGTCATCATGAGAAGCTTCATCTTTTTGCTCTTGTTGGAACAAACAAACAATGAGCCTTATTGTGGGGCTTTATAAAGAACAAAAACAACAAGCATTACTTTAAATATTTTTTTCCCTAAGAATATTACTGAATGCATTTCAGTGTTTGCGTTCTTTTTAAGAAATAAAAAAATTAAAAATTTAATTATAATATTGGCATCAATCACTTAAAAATTAATTAAAAATCATGATTCATTCTTTTTTTTTCATTCATTTTCTTCAAAAAGAAAGAGAAAAAGAGAGAGAGAGAGAAGCGGTGCGAGAGAAAGAGAGACAGCAAGAGAGATGGCAGGAGAGACGGCGTGAAAGGGAGACACGTGAGAGAGAAAGAAATGGCGCATGAGAGAGCTGCATGAGAGAGAGAGAGAAATAGTGCGCAAGAGAGAAAGAGAGAGCGCCTAACCCTGCGTTCACACTGGAAATGTACCAACTCAAAATGCATATGTGACTATCTTCCCCCCTTAACTTGTTACCTGGTTTGGCTACCCTTTTCCGAATCCTCATTCTGGGAAAGGAGGGCCAGGAGTAGTTAAATGGAGAATCTGAGTCTGAATCCATGGTTTACTTGCTTGCTTGTTTTGATCAGAAAAAAAAGAAAAAATTGTGTGTTCCAGAGGAAAAATATGGATATGCTCAAAAAATGTCCTGAGAAGACTGGAGGCGATGGGACGAGGCAGACACTGATGACTGTGTGTGTGTGTGTATTTGTGTGTGGAAAGGTAGCCTGGACACACTATACTCCTACTTTTTTGGTACTGAGTGAAGTTAAGACCTCAAATCCCCCTTGTTCTGGCACAGGAGAGAAAGACAAGGCCTTGTTTTTTCTACACAAGGTGTCTGGAAGAATCCAGGAAGGGCGGCCAAGGTTTAGCAATCATTAACCGGCCAATGCTAATGAAGCCCCAGGAGGTTCCCTGGGCATGAAGTGGGCAAGAGGACTCGCATACCAACACACATACCTGACACACATCCCATACATAAACAACACAACACACTCCACTGTGCTGCCCTATTAAATATACAGCACTGGGATAAATCCACCCCTGCAGGGCTAAGATAAATATACCAGGGAGAATAGTGGGACCTACTGCTAGAAACTTTCAGCAGTTTTATATACAAAAGCTATAACTAGGAGACATTTAATACTGAAAATGACCACTGTAACATTCTTTACGTATGAAAGATGAATATGTGAGTATACGAAGAGAATACAGGTTTATAAGTTTGCCTGTCTACAAAATGACCAGCTTCACTTTATACAAAGACTCCTTATATAAACTCCAGCTGAATAAACTTCAATTAGCCAATGTTAGTTAAACTGGTTCAACCCCTTGCCTAGACAAATACACCACTGGACTATACTTTAGAGAAATCACACCAGATTAGAAAGTCTGTGAAAAATACTGTAATGTCAATTGTAAATGTGATTCTAATGGCTGTCACAATTATCAAAATCAATTAACTGGATTAAATATCATTTAAAATGTGCTCTTTTTTTGGTAATCTGCCATATTTACTCTGAAATCTATGCAACACTTATTAATAAATGAGAAAAATCAAAAGGCCTTTTTATGTTTTTGTAATTTGCTATTTTACAAAGATCAATTTTGATTTGCTAATGTTCAGTTTAGTCTATTTTTAAAGCGATAGTCTGTAAGTTTGGTGGATATGGGGAATTAGAGACCACTCTTTTGAAAATGTATAATTGTGAAGAGCATGCAAGAGAGTAGTTTTAATGCAGGCTAATGCAAATAAGTTAATATGTAAAATTCTCTATATGGAGTATTCTGTTTTGTTCATTTTGTTAATCTATGAAATACTGTTAAAATGTAGAGAGCAATTACATCCAACAAACCTACCAGACCACTCTGGTTTTATAATGAGTATATTAGATGCTGTAGAGTTTGTTGTGCCAGGACACTGCTGCTTTAAAATTTATTTATTTAAAAATAAAGATTTCTTGATAAATCATCAAAATGATCAGTAATTAAGTACTCTCTAATCAAAACAACATAGATAGGTCTAACGACTTAATATGCCTTTCTTATGTTTGTGCGTAAGACTATGCCCTCCACAACTCAGCCCTTTACGAGGCCTCCTGATGGCCCAAAGTCAACACGCTGATAACTCAAACAGACCCAGTCTCTGAACACCGTGGCTGAACATGCTGAAAGTAGATTACAGCCATGTGTGAGTGTCTGAACTGTTCTCTGCATGTGGTGGACATCCTGTCTCTCCTCGAAAGCCACACGTTCCACCATGAATATGCATGAGTTCACCCTATCTCTCAAGCAGAACCTGTCTGAGCCGATCTGTGCACAGTTAGACCTGTTTATATACCACTGGAAAATTGAATTATTGTGTGTAAAATCACTTGGATAATATCATTCTGCTGCAAATTTGATGCTCATTTAAAAATGAAAGCTACAAAGTCACAGATTATGTTTTATGTTATAATTGTAATAAGTGTGGGGAAAAATGATGAGCAAAGCTTGATAGCATTAAGAGCACTGTTATGATAAATCTAACTTCCAAAAATCGGGCATACACCTCATATTTGATCAAATCTCAAGGCAAATATTTGCCAAAAATTTGTATAGCATGTTACTGTACAGTATAGAATAAGCTCTATTAAAAATAAGCTGCTATTTATTTGCTAGTTATTTACTGTTAACCTATATGCAATATTACTGGTCACTGGTTACGACAACATAAACATACTGGGAACCATCTAATCTTCTTGAATCATTTTTTAGATTATTTTTTTTTGTAGTTGTTTATATTTTCTTGTATTTTTGTATATACAGATTTTGATTTTTATCATATATTCCCGGACACTTCTCTACGGTTCTGTGCTGCTGTAATATTCACGACATATTCACAACGCAAATCAATAAAACAGCCCAGTGTTTCCTCAGCCCACCAAAGCAAACGACAACTTCTCCTGAGAAAAGCCAGAACCTGAGAGTTGGAAGTGCTAGGAAGTGTGCTAAGAGTGTCTGGACGTGTGTGTTTGCAAAATCCTTTGAGAACACTTTCCCCCCCAGGAGTCAGAAGAAGAAAAAAAAATAGTAGAAAAAGATTCCAGGTTCCCGGACGTGGCCCAAGTTTACATCTCCGTTTCCAGTCCTCGCTTTTTCTGTCGTTCCGGGATCTTTATTCCATCTTTTCGGTGAAAACGCTTCTTAGTGTTCAGCTCAGCAAAGCAGGAGTTCCCCACTCCAGGGGAACGTTCTGTCGTAAAGTTTTAGAGCTTGTGTAAAAGGAGCTAAAAAGACACATTTAACGCTGAAAACCTCCAGTGGCGTTCGCCTTCAGTCCACATTTGCTGCTTGGCTGAGTGCTGAAGCCACGACTGTGTTTTAATCGCTTTCACACACTGGCCTCTAGCCCCAACTATCTCCTCCCTCAGCCATCTCCTTCCAAGCTGTCTTCTTTCTCTCCCTCTCCCTCTCTTACTCCTTGTGTGTGTGTGTGTGTGTGTGAGAAAGTATGTACTTGTATTACTATCTTTATAGACAAGACATACAAATAAACATTTCTAATCATTTAAATTAAGAGAATGTGTGTTGGATTTGGATGGAGTTGGGGAGACTGTACTGACTGTAGGATGACTGTTGGCTCATCCACTTCTGCATGTTTAAAAACAAGGTATTACTGAGAGCTCACATAGATAATATATTAAATAATACAATTAATGATCAGATCAGTTTGCATGTTATTGATGAACGGGTGGAAAGATGCAATGAACAATGAGCCCCTCACCTGGGATGCTGGTTACAAACACCAGACTTGATCTACCTCAACACACTACATATGGACATACTGTATCATTCCATTTATACACACACAATCACCCAATAATAATTGCTGATATACATGTACTAAATGTAGAGTACTTATCAGTGTAGTAAGAACAAACTGTAATTTATTGTATTATGTTTTTTGTTTGTCTGTTGTCCTTTTTTTTCTATGCACATTGTCCTTGCAATACTATCTGTATACGAACAATAAAGTTGAACTGAAATGGACTGAACTGAATCATGTTGTTAATGGCCAGCTAATAAGGCTTCATATTCATTTACCCAAACTTTTCAGAACTGTTCATGTTCTATTTAAAAACCAGTGAGATCAGAACTTAAATGTATCCTAATTAGATTTTAGAGATTCAACAAACAGAGGATAACAGGATTCAGCTACAGTAACAGATGTCAGTGGAATGTTTGGGCCTATGAATAATCAAATGAATGAGTGGGAGAGTTGCAATAATAAAGAGTTGGAGTCTGTGGTTAATGTGTGTGTGTTGCTTAGGGGTGGGTGTGTGTGTGTGTGTAAAACTGGCAAATTTACAACTTCACTCCCAGTAACAACACTCCAGCAGTAGTGTTTTTTTTTTCTTTTTTTAACTACAGAGCATCTATTCTTACAGGCAGTTCACCCCCAACAACTTGAAGGAAATTAGCATTCTGCATCACCACAGCGACTAAACCCTCCAACTCAGCATCTCGTGTAAGAGAAGTGCTGAGAAGTTTGTGTGTGTGTGTGTATTTATGTGAGTGTCTATGTGCTTGCAGATGAGTAAGCTTGCTGTCTGTGCTCCTGCAGAGTTCATGTAAGGAAAAAAGCCCACCCACATGTTTAGCCTTGTTAATTTTAGCTATTGCATTTTAGGCCTATTAACATGGACAAAAGATGCAATTTGCTGTTAATAATGCTGTTACATATCCCAATTTGGATGTGAAATACAATATATATTAACATCCCAATTTTTCTCATTACAGACTAAAAAGTAGTTTGGTGTGTGTGTTCAGTGTCAGTACGTTGTCAAAGTGTGAGGCGAAGTGCTGCAGAAAACCCTGACCTCAATCTACCTCCAGTCAAGTTATGTAATATGAACACAGTCTGCAATGTGAGGAGCTCCCCCTGTTGCCGTACACAGGTAATGCAGTTTGAGTTTCCTGTTATTCAAAGGAGTTTTCACAGCAATCACAGCTATTTTTTTTTTTATCGTATAGCCCTAATTACTGTGGCCGAGAAAGCCCAACGCAGTGCAAATTGAAAAGCGCTGCAAAAGCACAAAACACATCCATCAAAATTACAACACAGGCGCAGCAAATAGAAAAACGCGCTGCAAATAGAAAAACGCGCTGCAAATACAACCACAACACAACGGAAGTGAGTCACAACACAACAGAATTTTCCCGGGGGACCTTAAAAGAGGCTGTACCAGCTAAGCTGCGTCTTCAGTAATGTCTCGGACTTCACTATGTGTACAAAGGACAATAAGTGGCAAACAAGGCGTTTTGTGAAGCAGAACTTTTAATAATATGCACACAACCGTGGTAATCACAGGTAATAAACATAACTTACTTTTCAGAAGCTTGTTTGCCTCTTATGGTCCTTTGTACACAGCTGGTACAGCATCTTTGGCTGTGCAGATTTAGGATTGAAGCTTTTAGAAATTTTAGCTATTGCTCATTAGTTATCCATTTATTAGCCCACAATAAATTCAGAGCAACATCCATCTTTGAAGTTTAATGAGTGTAAGACATGCTATTTTTAGCTAATCTGCTTTTATGCATTTATCTCTGCATGTTCTAAATTGGTGGATAATCATAAATGTCATCTTTGCTGCAAATTTAACCATCAGAGCTTGTTAACATTCTCTCTTCTCTGCAATTACAGGCGGTTTGGCATCAGTGTGAGTCTGAGTGTGACCCAATCTCAAACCCCAAACCCAATCTCAGAACCATTCCTTCTTTTGTCATTTCTATAATATACGTCTTACCCTCTCACTCTCACTAATTATATGTAGGTAATATAATCTCAGGTTTGTGAAGTAATGGATCAATTAGATCATACAGCTTCACTCACTCTGCCCTTCCATTACTGATACAGTGTAGTGGTGTAGTGGTATTAATAAGTGTAATAAAAGAAATAAGTTCCAACAATGTCTAGAAAGTTTCTATAGTAACACTAATGCTAAAAATTATGTTCATGGAGAAGGGTATTCTAATGCTAAAGAATGAAAATATATAGAGAGATAAATGAATACCTGAACTACATGTGGCAGGACTGTCTTCATCTTCACCCAGGGAAAGAACAAGCTGTTCTTCAAAGACCTGATTTAAAACAAAACAAAGACACAAATATAAATACCTCCTCTATAAACAAACACATTAGGCTTTATATTTAAGTACTATGAATGTTTCTCTCATTACTCATCAAAGGTTGTCTTTACCTGAATAGCTACTTTTTTCCCACCCCATCATTAAAATCACATACAGAAAATGATCTGACTTTGTGATCCCTGGTTACTCATTGTTTTTACTGCAAAAATGTCACAGTCATGCTTTGATGCAGAGCTTCAGTTGAGAGCTCATTTTATTAGTAAAGTAAAGTTCACACTTTACAAAAGTTCTCAGTTTACAACAAGAGTTTAAATCTCCAGATGAAAAGTAATATATAATGTTCAGGAGAAATCTGTAAACAAGCTGTCACTTATTTATTTAGGGTTACTTACATCTGTTATATTATCATTTATTAATTTGACAAGGAAAAACTCATTTATTGCTGAGTTTTATGTACCGTAATGTGCTTTCATATATTTTGCACATGTATTTCATGTATTTTCTTAAAACAATAGATTTTCTTTCTTATTGTTGATTAAAGGGTCAAAAATATCAACAGGAAATAAACTACTATTTTGAGCTAGACCAGTAGATAACTGCTAATGGTTTACATGGTACATAGTTTAAAGATAATGTGGAGCTATTTTAGGAAGATTTTAAATTAGATCTTAAATTAGATCTTAAATTATATAAACATATATCAAAAGTTAAAAGATTATGCAATAACACAAATATTTCACATGCTATAAAATAATAAGATCATAGCTGGGCTTTTTAATTCCAGTAACCATGAAAGCCCCAATGAACAACAGGTAATTCTTATTTTTTAAGTAATACAATTAATTAATTCACACACATATGCATAAATTAATTAATACACAAAGAAACACTTACGCTGTCTGTGAGAGCAGAATCCTCTATGCTCATCCGGCTGGTTAAATCTGCAGGTAAGACAATAACAAAATAATCCAATGAATCAACAAAATTCATGATTCATGACAAAACATAAACACTTGCTGTAAAAAATAAGGGCATGCAAAAGTATACTTTTATAAACAAATGATACCTTATCACATATCATATTAGTCCTACATCAAATTGACAAACAAAACAAAAAATAATAAAATAAATCTCTTCTTATCCACTATGAACAAGTATTGAACACAATATGCCTGTGTATCAGTTGAGAAAAGAGTATACTGAGCCAGACAGGCAGTAAAGTCTCACACACACACACACACACACACACTCTCACACACAAACACATTTTGGAACGAAGCCAGAGCAGTAAAGCAGCAATCACTATGGTTACCAATGACAGGAAGCTTGTGTGCATTAAGTGCAGGAGGTCTCGCGGGCTAAATCTGCTTTTGCTGGAAACACAGCTCGCTCCTTTGTCCACTGTTGCTTCTCTCTTATCCTATTTTCAGTGCTTTTAACACCACCTGTGGGTATCTTTCTGATCTCTCTCTCACTCTCTCTTACACTCTTACACGCACACACATACAGCTACAGTGCTCAGAAGTCAGAAGACATTATGATTACATAGTGCTGACTGAGATGATATTAGTCATGTCCATAAACACGTGGACTGAAACATCATTATTGCAATTTTAACTGTAGAGCCCAGAGTACTCAAGTGTAAACTGATGGTTGTCAGGGAGTTCATGCACGTTTTTAATCAGGTTACTGCATTTATCAGATTTTTAACCCATTTTTGCTCTATTTTAATGAGCTTAACGTATTCATGTTAAAAACATGAAGCTCTGATTTCTTAGATTGAGAGTAAGGTCTGAAAATCAGACTCTAGAAATCTGATAAAGAGAGTTGACAAATTGTATCCCTCACTCCATGTATACTCTTAACCGGAGTAAACTTTGATTTATCAGTCTATGCATTCGTGAAATCAGGCATGGCATCAGAAATAAAAATATTACCTGCAAGATGGCAAACACTTTCTGAATGATGATGAAACTAAATGATTTAAACAATCGTCTTCTTCTAGCTGATGTATGTTCATATTGGTCACATTTATATAGTCTGAGCTAGGGCTACACGATAGATCATTTAAGCATCGTCATTGCGATGTGCACATTGCGCAATAGTCACATCGCAGAACGTGCAATGTCAGCTAAGACAATTGAATTAAACACATTGTGCTGCAATGTTTTGATTCTTGACACTAGAAGTAGATACACAGTAGATACACAGTGTTTTCATTTTCTGAGTGAACAGCACTGTCTCCGTCTCTGTGCGAGTGACAGGCTGCTGCTGCCTGAGAAGCGTGAGAGGGAGGGGGTGTGGGCTGCTAGCCTGCTGAAAGCTGTGCACCTCAGTCCACCTCAGATATTACCAGTTACAGCTGAATTTATGCTTTTAATCCCAGAAAAACGCTCTTATTTATATTTTAATATGACATTTAAATGCCTGAATAAAGGTTATTTATTGTCTTTTGCTGTTTTGCTTGGGTTTTCAGTGCTCGGCTGACTCTACAGCGCTGATTCAGCTCTTGGTGATATCACCTGTGTGTTGTCTCGGGTCAGGGATCTGGACCGACCAAGAGCTGAATCAGCGCTTTAGAGTCAGCCGAAAAAAAAAATACATTGTAATGTCAAATTGTTCCAATATCCTGCAGCCCTAGTCTGAGTTCCATTACCCAAGTTCATGTAAGCGTAATGATTGAATTTCTGACAACCCCCATAATCTGCTATAATCAGAACATAATAATAATGATTCACTGTATAAATTAAAACGCACATGCACTCACACACACACAGCTTATGTAGTCCCTGTAGAGCACATGTGTCAAACACAAGGCCCGCGGGCCAAATGTGGCCCGCCACGTCTTTTTATGTGGCCCGCGAGAGCTTGTAAGATCTTAGTGTCTATAATAAATAAGTCAGAAGCGTTCTTTGACCAAAAAATACATTTCCCACAATGCTTGTCGATTGTATTACCCGCAAAGTTACGGCTTACTGCCACTACACGGCAGTGTAGTCATTGATGTGGAAACCCTGCCGGAGGGAAGGTGTAACTTCGCGGGTGGAATTGAGACATATAAATGTTTATCCCATAATGTCCAGAAAAAGAGAAGTTGATGCAGACGGACGGCTGTGCTTCAAGGCGAAAGACCGGTATGCCTTTTGTGTTACGAAGAGTGTTACTGACCAAAATAAACGCTTTTTAGGAGAGATATAAGTTCTGTGTAAATATTTATAAGACAATACCTGACAAAATCTGTTTTAATGACGTTAATAAACATCACTGGGACAGCGCTAGTCGCAGTTTCACCGCAGCAAAGTACGAGGACGTGAATCACTTATCTAACCAGCCTTTACTGATTTCTGCCCTCAATAACCCTTTCAATAACCTCCAATAGCCTTTAATAGTCTTCAGTAGCCTTCAACAGTCTAACCTTGCAGCCGTGGTGTGTCCACTAAACTCCGTAGTTATAAACATCCTGAGGTTAGCAGCGTGCTAACTGACCTGTTTATAATGTAATCCGAGCAGTGACTCATGCTCTAAACGGCTGCTGTTAGGTGATTGGGCTGAAAGATGAACTGTAGAGAGCTGTATTATTCGGTTACAAAAATCTTTATTTCATACACAGAAGAACTTAAAAATTTTAAAAACGCTCCAGACTGGCTGAGCTGAGCCCTGTAGCCCGTGGCTGGGCTGTAGCTCTGACTCAGTAAAGACTGCGGACTTGTGGTGCTGCTGCTGCAGCTCCCACTAGTGGTTGGATGAGGAACTGCTAAATCTGAGGAAATGCTATGTTCTTAACAGCTCACAATTTGATTTTATATTTATTAAGCCTTATTTCAGTTAATAATTTCAAAGTTAATATAACTTGATGTCATTTCTATTCACTTGAATAGTTTGGTTCTTGATTGATGGAGTTTTTGGATTTCATGACATGACAAATTAAAAGGATTTATGTTAATAGAGCAACAAGCAAACATTTTTTCCATGCAACTGTAATATTTGATTGAATAAATAATATATTGAGAGTTATTTAACATTAAGGAGTAATTACATTCATTTACATATATTACATTTGGTTACATTTTATTACATTTATAAGTTACATCTGGCCCTCGGAGGACAGCCAATATGCCAATGTGGCCCTCGGCCAAAATGAGTTTGACACCCCTGCTGTAGAGAAATGTTTGTAAGTGACCCATACATGTGTTTAATGTGAACACATGCCCTGTCCTGAAATGACTCAACCTGCATACACACACCCAAACCAACATCATCTTATGCATGATCCACAAACACCATGAACAACAACAAATCAATCAACTAGCAGCACAAGCCTTCCCAGCAGACGTTCACGATCAGGGATGAGGAAGATCAGGAACATTAATGTTGTTGCCGCTATAACTATAACTAATTCTACATTAGCCACAGCTGCCATGCTGGTGACACTAGAGGAAGACATTAATGTGTCACAATATATATATATTTTTTAAGTCAAACCAGTCTAGGCAGGGCTTCCGAAAGCACTGTAGCACAAAGATCAATGAGAAATGGTAGGACAAACATTCCATAATCCACAAATTAAGACAAAGTTAAAACTAATGTAATATTTATAAAAAAAACTCTAAATACCTAATATATCAGCATATACAAAAACAAAAAAATCTAACAAAATTATAGAATTAAACAAAACTGAAACTTACACCTACATTTCTTGACAAGCTTTGAAATAAATGCATTTACTCTATATTAGTGGTGTCAATTAAAATAATAGTATATACTTGTATGTTTGAGGGGAGATAAAAATCAACGTAGGGTGCTGGAATAAAGAATTCATGATTAATTGGATTGTAAATGTCTCAGCTCAGTTGTGAGGATTTCTGAATTCGAACTTAATTAGATGAGAATAAAAATCTCAGTGATGAGGGCAGGAAAGCGTGTGCGTGCTAGAGAGAGAGAGAGAGAGAGAGAGAGAGAGAGAGAGAGAGAGAGAGAGAGAGAGAGAGAGAGAGAGAGAGAGAGAGAGAGAGAGAGAGAGAGAGAGAGAGAGAGAAAAACAAAGCTCCCTGACTGGGTCTGAGCTGGAAGCTCAGAGCGCGCCGTTCAATCGTCCAGCCAGAAAACAAATCAGTGCGTCAAGTGTGGGTGGGGTAGATTACGGCGGAAGTAGGGGTCAAACTTGGTGCCTTAATTAACTTGCGTTAAAAAAATTGTAACGCATTACTGATTACAAATTAACAGCGTGCGTTAATGCTTTAACGTTGACAGCCCTAAAATAAATACAATAAATTAACAATATATACATATATATTTTTAAAAGAAAGTAGTGGACATCTTGTGAGTTTAAGGAACAAAGCTTGGTTCCAGCCAGCGCAATTAATTTCATTAGGGCCCGAGCACCGAAGGCGCAGGCGAAGCCTGCACCGGAGGTGCAAAGCCCTATTGTTTTTGGTCCGTTTATTATTAGGGCCCGAGCACCGAAGGCGCAGGCGAAGCCTGCACCGGAGGTGCAAAGCCCTATTGTTTTTGGTCCGTTTATTAGGGCCCGAGCACCGAAGGCGCAGGCGAAGCCTGCACCGGAGGTGCAAAGCCCTATTGTTTTTGGAATGTTTATTAGGGCCCGAGCACCGAAGGCGCAGGCGAAGCCTGCACCGGAGGTGCAAAGCCCTATTGTTTTTGGAATGTTTATTATTATTATTATTAGGGCCCGAGCACCGAAGGCGCAGGCGAAGCCTGCACCGGAGGTGCAAAGCCCTATTGTTTTTGGTCCGTTTATTAGGGCCCGAGCACCGAAGGCGCAGGCGAAGCCTGCACCGGAGGTGCAAAGCCCTATTGTTTTTGGTCCGTTTATTATTATTATTAGGGCCCGAGCACCGAAGGCGCAGGCGAAGCCTGCACCGGAGGTGCAAAGCCCTATTGTTTTTGGTCCGTTTATTAGGGCCCGAGCACCGAAGGCGCAGGCGAAGCCTGCACCGGAGGTGCAAAGCCCTATTGTTTTTGGTCCGTTTATTATTAGGGCCCGAGCACCGAAGGCGCAGGCGAAGCCTGCACCGGAGGTGCAAAGCCCTATTGTTTTTGGTCCGTTTATTATTATTATTAGGGCCCGAGCACCGAAGGCGCAGGCGAAGCCTGCACCGGAGGTGCAAAGCCCTATTGTTTTTGGTCCGTTTATTAGGGCCCGAGCACCGAAGGAGCAGGCGAAGCCTGCACCGGAGGTGCAAAGCCCTATTGTTTTTGGTCCGTTTATTATTAGGGCCCGAGCACCGAAGGCGCAGGCGAAGCCTGCACCGGAGGTGCAAAGCCCTATTGTTTTTGGAATGTTTATTATTAGGGCCCGAGCACCGAAGGCGCAGGCGAAGCCTGCACCGGAGGTGCAAAGCCCTATTGTTTTTGGAATGTTTATTATTATTATTATTATTATTATTTTTATTTACAAACTTCGCGCCCATTTTTGAGGCCTTTCCGATACTCGAAAACTCATGCATTTTGGCACAGACATCAAAACCCGTGAAAAATTTGAAATTCCATGGTTCATGGGTTTGGGCGTGGTTCAGGAGCTCTATAGCGCCCCCAAACGTTGCCAGTGGCCGGGATGAAGTTTGTCCAATATGCACCAACTTTGGTACACTCATTGACCTCCTCATGCAGAACAATAATCACTCGGTTTTATCAGACTCCGCTCAACAGGAAGTCTGCCATTTTGACAGGAAGTCGCAAAATAAAAAGTTTCCCGTGCTGGTTTGGGGGGGTTATGATGTTCGAAAACTCATAAAACTTGACATGCCTATCTGGCTTAGGCCGTACTTTGAGAATTAATTTGAATTTTGTAAATTCATCTTTAACCAGCTCTCTAGCGCCACCTTTTTTACATCACATTTATGGAAAGCACTCAGCCTCTTGATAATTGGCAGATTCAATAAGGCCTCAAAATTATTTAGAAACGTTTTGTCATTTTTTTTGTGTGTAGCTAAATGACTCTACAGCGCCCCCTATTTATTTTAGCTAATTAATTAACTGTGGCCTTCTCAAAAATTCTCCAATATTCATGATATTTGGTAGAAACATAGACAACATGATCCCGCACATATTACCAATAGGCATGCATTTGCTCCGCCCAACAGGAAGTCGGCCATATTGGAATTTGTGACATTTTTACACATTTTTCACATACTCATTCGAACTCCTCCTAGAGTCTTTGTCAGATTACCTCAAAATTGGGCGTGGATAGGCTCCAGACATAAGTGGAGATAAATTGCGAAGGAATAGTCAATAGCTGAAACGGTGTCATAATGGCGGGCAATTGATTAACTAGAGACGCAACACTAAACCAAAGTGAAACCATGACACGGTCAGAACACAGATGATTGGAAATTTCTGAAATTTGGCGAAAACACAAGAGACATCATTAGACACGTTTGCCGTATTGGTGGGACTGACTCCACCCAACAGGAAGTCGGCCATTTTGAAATATGTGCATTTTACACACATTTTTTGCATACTTTGTCGAACTCCTCCTAGGGAATTTGTTGAATACTCTTGATATTTGTCAACAATAAAATACTAACACACCTGATGATAAATTGCGAAGGAATAGTCGATATCTTAAACGGGGACGAAATGGCAGACAGTTGAATTGCTTGAGATACCCCATTAAAACAGGAAGTGAATACATTCTTGTGTTGGTAGGTGTTTGAGGAGGTTAAAATGGATGAAAACTCACAAAACTTTACAGGCCTGCTTGTTTTACGTGGTCCTTTGGTCTGAAATTGAAATTTCATATATACGCATTTCATTGGCTCTATAGCGCCACCTAGGTTTCAATGAATATTTGACATTACGGGAATAATCAAAAACTCTTGAAAATTGTCAGATTGCATAGGACCTAAAAACACATTACAAATATTGTGATAATTTTTTCATGTGTAGCTAGCTGACTCTACAGCGCCCCCTAATTTGTTCAGTTAATAAATTAGCTCTGGATGTGTCAAAATTGGTCTAATGTTCTCCAATTTTGGTAGGAATGTAGATACTGTGACCCTGCACATATTTGCAATTGGCTTGTATTAGCTCCGCCCAACAGGAAGTCGGCCATATTGGAATTTGTAAGATTTTTACACTTTTTTTCACAAACTCATTTAAACTGCTCCTAAAGTCTTTGTCAGATTACCTCTTATTTCACTGTAAATGAACATCTGACATATTTGATGAAAACTGCCAAAGGATTAGTTGATCGCTAAAACAGTGACGTAATGGCGGGCAATTGATTGACTAGAGACGTAACACTAAACCAAAGTGAAACCATGACACGGTCAGAACACAGATGATTGAAAATTCATGAAACTTGGCAAAAACACAAGAGACATCATTACACACGTTTTCAGTATTGGTAGGACTGACTCCGCCCAACAGGAAGTCGGCCATTTTGAAATATCTGCATTTTACATACATTTTTTGCGTATGTTGTCAAACTACTCCTAGAAATTTTGTTGAATTCTCTTGGTATTTGGTAAAAATAAACACTGAACATATCTGATGACAAATTGTGAAGGAATAGTCGATATCTTAAACGAGGACGAAATGACGGACGGTTGAATTTTTGAGATGCCACCTCAAAACAGGAAGTTGACACCTAGGTAATGCAAGGTGTTTTGAGGAGGTTATAACTGAGGAAAACTCACAAAATTTGACCGGCCTGCTTATCTGAGGCGGTTCTTTGATCTAGAATTAAAAATTCAAATACATGTGTTTTCACAGCTCTATAGCGCCACCTATATTTTAAATGAATATTTGACATTTTTGGCAGAATAGAAAACTCTTGAAAATTGGCACACTCAATGAGACCTCAAATTTACTTTCACCGGTTTCTCGGTTTGGCCCGGTACGATTTGCGCTGGTGTGCGAGGGCCCTACGTCCCCCTGTGACAGGGGGACAACTCGTTATTATTATTATTATTATTATTTTTATTTACAAACTTCGCGCCCATTTTTGAGGCCTTTCCGATACTCGAAAACTCATGCATTTTGGCACAGACATCAAAACCCGTGAAAAATTTGAAATTCCATGGTTCATGGGTTTGGGCGTGGTTCAGGAGCTCTATAGCGCCACCAAACGTTGCCAGTGGCCGGGATGAAGTTTGTCCAATATGCACCAACTTTGGTACACTCATTGACCTCCTCATGCAGAACAATAATCACTCGGTTTTATCAGACTCCGCTCAACAGGAAGTCTGCCATTTTGACAGGAAGTCGCAAAATAAAAAGTTTCCCGTGCTGGTTTGGAGGGGTTATGATGTTCGAAAACTCATAAAACTTGACAGGCCTATCTGGCTTAGGCCGTACTTTGAGAATTAATTCGAATTTTGTAAATTCATCTTTAACCAGCTCTCTAGCGCCACCTTTTTTACATCACATTTATGGAAAGCACTCAGCCTCTTGATAATTGGCAGATTCAATAAGGCCTCAAAATTATTTAGAAACGTTTTGTCATTTTTTTTGTGTGTAGCTAAATGACTCTACAGCGCCCCCTATTTATTTTAGCTAATTAATTAACTGTGGCCTTCTCAAAAATTCTCCAATATTCATGATATTTGGTAGAAACATAGACAACATGATCCCGCACATATTAACAATAGGCATGCATTTGCTCCGCCCAACAGGAAGTCGGCCATATTGGAATTTGTGACATTTTTACACATTTTTCACATACTCATTCGAACTCCTCCTAGAGTCTTTGTCAGATTACCTCAAAATTGGGCGTGGATAGGCTCCAGACATAAGTGGAGATAAATTGCGAAGGAATAGTCAATAGCTGAAACGGTGTCGTAATGGCGGGCAATTGATTAACTAGAGACGCAACACTAAACCAAAGTGAAACCATGACACGGTCAGAACACAGATGATTGGAAATTCCTGAAATTTGGCGAAAACACAAGAGACATCATTAGACACGTTTGCCGTATTGGTAGGACTGACTCCACCCAACAGGAAGTCGGCCATTTTGAAATATGTGCATTTTACACACATTTTTTGCATACTTTGTCGAACTCCTCCTAGGGAATTTGTTGAATACTCTTGATATTTGTCAACAATAAACTACTAACACACCTGATGATAAATTGCGAAGGAATAGTCGATATCTTAAACGGGGACGAAATGGCAGACAGTTGAATTGCTTCAGATACCCCATTTAAACAGGAAGTGAATACATTCTTGTGTTGGTAGGTGTTTGAGGAGGTTAAAATGGATGAAAACTCACAAAACTTTACAGGCCTGCTTGTTTTACGTGGTCCTTTGGTCTGAAATTGAAATTTCATATATACGCATTTCATTGGCTCTATAGCGCCACCTAGGTTTCAAATGAATATTTGACATTACGGGAATAATCAAAAACTCTTGAAAATTGTCAGATTGCATAGGACCTAAAAACACATTACAACGAGTTGTCCCCCTGTCACAGGGGGACGTAGGGCCCTCGCACAACAGCGCAAATCGTACCGGGCCAAACCGAGAAACCGGTAAAAGTAATTTTAAGGTCTTATTGAGTGTGCCAATTTTCAAGAGTTTTCTATCCTGTTAAACATGTGAAATACCCATTTAAAATACAGGTGGCGCTATAGCGCTGTTAAAATACATGTATTTGAAATTCTAATTCTACATCAAACAACAGCCTCAGATAAGCAGGCCGGTCAAATTTTGTGAGTTTTTCTCCGTTATAACCTCCTCAAAACACCTGGCATTATCTAGGTTTTGACCTCCTGTTTTGATGTGGCATCTCACAAATTCAACCATCTGCCATTTCGTCCTCGTTTGAGATATCGACTATTCCTTCACAATTTATCATCAGATATGTTTAATGTTTATTTTTACCAAATACCAAGAGAATTCAAGAAATTTCTATGAGTAGTTTGACAATATACACAACAAATGTATGTAAAATTCAGATATTTCAAAATGGCCGACTTCCTGTTGGGCGGAGTCAGTCCTACCAATACTGAAAACGTGTCTAATGATGTCTCTTGTGTTTTTGCCAAGTTTCATGAATTTTTAATCATCTGTGTTCTGACTGTGTCATGGTTTCACTTTGGTTTAGTGTTGCGTCTCTAGTCAATCAATTGCCCGCCATTACGTCACCGTTTTAGCGATCAATTATTCCTTTGGCAATTTTCATCAACTGTGTCTGATGTTCATTCTCAGCTAATTTAGAGGTAATCTGACAAAGACTTTAGGAGCAGTTTAAATGAGTTTGTTAAAAATTTGTAAAAATTACACAAATTTCAAAATGGCCGACTTCCTGTTGGGCGGAGCTAATACAAACCAATTGCAAATATGTGCAAAGTCATAGTATCTACGCTACTACCAAAATTTGAGAAAATTAGACAAATTTTGACACATCCAAAGCTAATTTATTAACCGCACGAATTAGGGGGCGCTGTAGAGTCCGCTAGCTACACATGAAAAAATTATCACAATATTTGTAAAGTGTTTTTTAGATCTTATGGAATCTGACAATTTTCAAGAGTTTTTGAGCATTTCCGTAATGTCAAATATGCATTGAAACCTAGGTGGCGCTATAGAGCCAATGAAATATGTATATATGAAATTTAAATTTTTAATCAAAGTACTGCTTAAATCAAGCAGGCCTGAAAAGTTTTGTGAGTGTTCAACCTGTTTAACCTCCTCAAACACCTAATAACACCAGAATGTATTTACTTCCTATTTTAATGGGGTATCTCAAGCAATTCAACTGTCCGCCATTTCGTCCTCGTTTAAGATATCGACTATTCCTTCGCAATTTATCATCAAGGATGGTAGTAGTTTATTGTTGACAAATATCAAGAGTATTCAACAAATTCCCTAGGAGGAGTTCGACAAAGTATGCAAAAAATGTGTGTAAAATGCACGTTTTTCAAAATGGCCGACTTCCTGTTGGGCGGAGTCAATCATATCAACACTGAAAACGTGTGTAATGATGTCTTTTATATTTTTGCCAAGTTTCATGAATTTCCAAGCAGCTGTATTCTGACCATGCTAATGTTTCTATTTGGTTTAGTGTTGTGTCTCCATTAAATCAATTGCCCGCCATTACGTCATCGTTTCAGCTATCGACTATTCCTTCGCAATTTAGCACCACGTATGTCTGGAGACTATCCACAGACAATTTAGTTGTAATCTGACAAAGACTCTAGGAGGAGTTCGAATTAGTTCGTGAAAAATGTGTAAAAATTTAAAATTTTTCAAAATGGCCGACTTCCTGTTGGGCGGAGCTAATACATGCCAATGGGTATTATGTGTGGCATCGTAATATCTATTTTTCTACCAAAAATCTTGAACATTGGGGAAAATTTGAGACAGCTACCGCTAATTTATTAGCCTAAACCAAATAGGGGGCGCTGTAGAGTCATTTAGCTCCACATTAGAAAAACGATTACATTTCTCGAAATCATTTAAAGGCATTATTGGGTCTGCTTATTTAGAAGAGGCTAAGAGATTTCTATAAATGTCATATAAAATAGGTGGCGCTAGAGAGCTGATAAATTATGAATATGAAAAATTCCAATTTTACATCAAAGTACAGCCTATGCCCAATATGCCTGTGAAATTTTATGAGTTTTCGAACATCGTAACCCACCCAAAACACCACGGGAAACTTTTTATTTTGCGACTTCCTGCCAAAATGGCAGACTTCCTGTTAGGCGGAGTCAAATAAATCCAAGTGATTCTTGATCGGTATAATGAGGTCAATGAGCGTACCAAAGTTGGTGCACATTGGACAAACTTTATCCCGGCCACTAGCAACGTTTGGGGGCGCTATAGAGCTCCTGATCAACGCTCAAGCCCAGGAACTGTGAAATTTCAAATTTTTCACCGGCTTTGATGTCTGTGCCAAAATTCAAGAGTTTTCGAGTATCAGAAAGGCCTCAAAAATGGGCGCGAAGTTTAAAAATAAAAATAATAATAATAATAATAAACGGACCAAAAACAATAGGGCTTTGCACCTCCGGTGCAGGCTTCGCCTGCGCCTTCGGTGCTCGGGCCCTAAATATTGTGATCATTTTTTCATGTGTAGCTAGCTGACTCTACAGCGCCCCCTAATTTGTTCAGTTAATAAATTAGCTCTGGATGTGTCAAAATTGGTCTAATGTTCTCCAATTTTGGTAGGAATGTAGATACTGTGACCCTGCACATATTTGCAATTGGCTTGTATTAGCTCCGCCCAACAGGAAGTCGGCCATATTGGAATTTGTAAGATTTTTACACTTTTTTCACAAACTCATTTAAACTGCTCCTAAAGTCTTTGTCAGATTACCTCTTATTTCACTGTAAATGAACAACAGACATATTTGATGAAAACTGCCAAAGGATTAGTTGATCGCTAAAACAGTGACGTAATGGCGGGCAATTGATTGACTAGAGACGCAACACTAAACCAAAGTGAAACCATGACACGGTCAGAACACAGATGATTGAAAATTCATGAAACTTGGCAAAAACACAAGAGACATCATTACACACGTTTTCAGTATTGGTAGGACTGACTCCGCCCAACAGGAAGTCTGCCATTTTGAAATATCTGCCTTTTACATAAATTTTTTGCGTATGTTGTCAAACTACTCCTAGAAATTTTGTTGAATTCTCTTGGTATTTGGTAAAAATAAACACTGAACATATCTGATGACAAATTGTGAAGGAATAGTCGATATCTTAAACGAGGACGAAATGACGGACGGTTGAATTTTTGAGATGCCACCTCAAAACAGGAAGTTGACACCTAGGTAATGCAAGGTGTTTTGAGAAGGTTATAACTGAGGAAAACTCACAAAATTTGACCGGCCTGCTTATCTGAGGCGGTTCTTTGATCTAGAATTAAAAATTCAAATACATCTGTTTTCACAGCTCTATAGCGCCACCTATATTTTAAATGAATATTTGACATTTTTGGCAGAATAGAAAACTCTTGAAAATTGGCACACTCAATGAGACCTCAAAATAACTTTCACCGGTTTCTCGGTTTGGCCCGGTACGATTTGCGCTGGTGTGCGAGGGCCCTACGTCCCCCTGTGACAGGGGGACAACTCGTTATTATTATTATTATTATTTTTATTTTTAAACTTCGCGCCCATTTTTGAGGCCTTTCTGATAGTCGAAAACTCTTGAATTTTGGCACAGACGTCAAGGTCGGTGAAAAATTTAAAATTTCATGGTTCCTTGGCTTGGGCGTTGATCAGGAGCTCTATAGCGCCCCCAAACGTTGCCAGTGGCCGGGATAAAGTTTGGCCAATGTGCACCAACTTTGGTATGCTCATTGACCTCATTATACCGATCAAGAATCACTTGGATTTATTTGACTCGGCCTAACAGGAAGTCGGCCATTTTGGCAGGAAGTGGCAAAAAAAAAAGTTTCCCGTGGCATTTTGGGTGGGTTACGATGTTCAAAAACTCATAAAATTTCACAGGCCTATTGGGCATAAGCTGTACTTTGATGTAAAATTGGATGTTTTCATATTCATAATTTATCAGCTCTCTAGCGCCACCTATTTTATATGACATTTATAGATAGCTCTTATCCTCTTCCAAATTAGCAGACCCAATAATGCCTTTAAATGATTTCGAGAAATGTAATCGTTTTTCTAATGTGGAGCTAAATGACTCTACAGCGCCCCCTATTTGGTTTAGGCTAATAAATTAGCGGTAGCTGTCTCAAATTTTCTCCAATGTTCAAGATTTTTGGTAGAAACATAGATATTACGATGCCACACATAATACCCATTGGCATGTATTAGCTCCGCCCAACAGGAAGTCGGCCATATTGAAAAATAAGACATTTTTACACATTTTTCACGAACTCATTCGAACTCCTCCTAGAGTCTTCGTCAGATTACCTCTAAATTGGGTCTGGATATGCTCCAGACATAAGTGGTGCTAAATTGCGAAGGAATAGTCGATAGCTGAAACGATGACGTAATGGCGGGCAATTGATTTAATGGAGACGCAACACTAAACCAAACAGAAACATTAGCATGGTCAGAACACAGCTGCTTGGAAATTCATGAAACTTGGCAAAAACATAAAAGACATCATTACACACGTTTTCAGTGTTGATATGATTGACTCCGCCCAACAGGAAGTCGGCCATTTTGAAAAACGTGCATTTTACACACATTTTTTGCATACTTTGTCGAACTCCTCCAAGGGAATTTGTTGAAAACTCTTGATATTTGTCAGCAATAAACTACTACCATCCGTGATGATAAATTGCGAAGGAATAGTTGATATCTTAAACGAGGACGAAATGGCAGACAGTTGAATTGCTTGAGATACCCCATTAAAATAGGAAGTAAATACATTCTGGTGTTGGTAGGTGTTTGAGGAGGTTAAACAGGTTGAACACTCACGAAACTTTACAGGCCTGCTTGATTTAAGCGGTCCTTTGATTAAAAATTGAAATTTCATATTTACATATTTCATTGGCTCTATAGCGCCACCTAGGTTTCAATGCATATTTGACATTACGGAAATGCTCAAAAACTCTTGAAAATTGTCAGATTCCATAAGATCTAAAAACACTTTACAAATATTGTGATAATTTTTTCATGTGTAGCTAGCGGACTCTACAGCGCCCCCTAATTCGTTCGTTTAATAAATTAGCTGTGGATGTGTCAAAATTTGTCTAATCTTCTCAAATTTTGGTAGGAGCGTAGATACTATGACTCTTCACATGTTTGCAATTGGTTTGTATTAGCTCCGCCCAACAGGAAGTCGGCCATATTGGATTTTGTAATATTTTTACACTTTTTTTCACAAACTCATTTAAACTGCTCCTAAAGTCTTTGTCAGATTACCTCTAAATTAGCTGAGAATGAACATCAGACACATTTGATGAAAATTGCCAAAGGAATAGTTGATCGCTAAAACTGTGACGTAATGGCGAGCAATTGATTGACTAGAGACGCAACACTAAACCAAAGTGAAACCATGACACAGTCAGAACACAGATGATTAAAAATTCCTGAAACTTGGCAAAAACACAAGAGACATCATTAGACACGTTTTCAGTATTGGTAGGACAGACTCCGCCCAACAGGAAGTCGGCCATTTTGAAATATCTGAATTTTACATACATTTTTTGCGTATGTTGTCAAACTACTCCTAGAAATTTTGTTGAATTCTCTTGGTATTTGGTAAATATAAACATTGAACATATCTGATGATAAATTGTGAAGAAATAGTCGATATCTTAAAGGAGGAGGGAATGGCGGACGGTTGAATGTTTGAGATGCCACATCAAAACTGGAGGTTGACACCTAGGTAATGCTAGGAGTTTTGAGGACGTTATAAGAGAGAAAAGCTCACAAACTTTGACCGGCCTGCTTATCTGAGGCTGTTGTTTGACCTAGAATTAGAATTTCAAATATATGTGTTTTAACAGCTCTATAGCGCCACCTGTATTTTAAATGGGTATTTCACATTTTTGGCAGGATAGAAAACTCTTGAAAATGACCACACTTAATAAGACCTCAAAATTACTTTCACCGGTTTCTCGGTTTGGCCCGGTACGATTTGCGCTGTTGTGCGAGGGCCCTACGTCCCCCTGTGACAGGGGGACAACTCGTTATTAGGGCCCGAGCACCGAAGGCGCAGGCGAAGCCTGCACCAGAGGTGCAAAGCCCTATTGTTTTTGGTCCGTTTATTATTATTAGGGCCCGAGCACCGAAGGCGCAGGCGAAGCCTGCACCGGAGGTGCAAAGCCCTATTGTTTTTGGTCCGTTTATTATTATTATTATTATTATTATTATTTTTATTTTTAAACTTCGCGCCCATTTTTGAGGCCTTTCTGATGCTCGAAAACTCTTGAATTTTGGCACAGACATCAAAGCCGGTGAAAAATTTGAAATTTCACAGTTCCTGGGCTTGGTCGTTGATCAGGAGCTCTATAGCGCCCCCAAACGTTGCTAGTGGCCGGGATAAAGTTTGTCCAATGTGCACCAACTTTGGTACGCTCATTGACCTCATTATACCGATCAAGAATCACTTGGATTTATTTGACTCCGCCTAACAGGAAGTCTGCCATTTTGGCAGGAAGTCGCAAAATAAAAAGTTTCCCGTGGTGTTTTGGGTGGGTTACGATGTTCGAAAACTCATAAAATTTCACAGGCATATTGGGCATAGGCTGTACTTTGATGTAAAATTGGAATTTTTCATATTCATAATTTATCAGCTCTCTAGCGCCACCTATTTTATATGACATTTAAAGAAAGCTCTTAGCCTCTTCTAAATAAGCAGACCCAATAATGCCTTTAAATGATTTCGAGAAATGTAATCGTTTTTCTAATGTGGAGCTAAATGACTCTACAGCGCCCCCTATTTGGTTTAGGCTAATAAATTAGCGGTAGCTGTCTCAAATTTTCCCCAATGTTCAAGATTTTTGGTAGAAAAATAGATATTACGATGCCACACATAATACCCATTGGCATGTATTAGCTCCGCCCAACAGGAAGTCGGCCATTTTGAAAAATGTTAAATTTTTACACATTTTTCACGAACTCATTCGAACTCCTCCTAGAGTCTTTGTCAGATTACAACTAAATTGTCTGTGGATAGTCTCCAGACATACGTGGTGCTAAATTGCGAAGGAATAGTCGATAGCTGAAACGATGACGTAATGGCGGGCAATTGATTTAATGGAGACACAACACTAAACCAAATAGAAACATTAGCATGGTCAGAATACAGCTGCTTGGAAATTCATGAAACTTGGCAAAAATATAAAAGACATCATTACACACGTTTTCAGTGTTGATATGATTGACTCCGCCCAACAGGAAGTCGGCCATTTTGAAAAACGTGCATTTTACACACATTTTTTGCATACTTTGTCGAACTCCTCCTAGGGAGTTTGTTGAATACTCTTGATATTTGTCAACAATAAACTACTACCATCCTTGATGATAAATTGCGAAGGAATAGTCGATATCTTAAACGAGGACGAAATGGCGGACAGTTGAATTGCTTGAGATACCCCATTAAAATAGGAAGTAAATACATTCTGGTGTTAGTAGGTGTTTGAGGAGGTTAAACAGGTTGAACACTCACAAAACTTTTCAGGCCTGCTTGATTTAAGCGGTCCTTTGATTAAAAATTTAAATTTCATATATACATATTTCATTGGCTCTATAGCGCCACCTAGGTTTCAATGCATATTTGACATTACGGAAATGCTCAAAAACTCTTGAAAATTGTCAGATTCCATAAAATCTAAAAAACACTTTACAAATATTGTGATAATTTTTTCATGTGTAGCTAGCGGACTCTACAGCGCCCCCTAATTCGTACGGTTAATAAATTAGCTTTGGATGTGTCAAAATTTGTCTAATCTTCTCAAATTTTGGTAGGAGCGTAGATACTATGACTTTGCACATATTTGCAATTGGTTTGTATTAGCTCTGCCCAACAGGAAGTCGGCCATTTTGAAATTTGTGTAATTTTTACAAATTTTTAACAAACTCATTTAAACTGCTCCTAAAGTCTTTGTCAGATTACCTCTAAATTAGCTGAGAATGAACATCAGACACAGTTGATGAAAATTGCCAAAGGAATAGTTGATCGCTAAAACGGTGACGTAATGGCGGGCAATTAATTGACTAGAGACGCAACACTAAACCAAAGTGAAACCATGACACAGTCAGAACACAGATGATTAAAAATTCATGAAACTTGACAAAAACACAAGAGACATCATTAGACACGTTTTCAGTATTGGTAGGACTGACTCCGCCCAACAGGAAGTCGGCCATTTTGAAATATCTGAATTTTACATACATTTTTTGTGTATATTGTCAAACTACTCCTAGAAATTTTCTTGAATTCTCTTGGTATTTGGTAAAAATAAACATTAAACATATCTGATGATAAATTGTGAAGGAATAGTTGATATCTCAAACGAGGACAAAATGGCAGATGGTTGAATTTGTGAGATGCCACATCAAAAGAGGAGGTCAAAACCTTGGTAATGCCAGGTGTTTTGAGGAGGTTATAACGGAGAAAAACTCACAAAATTTGACCGGCCTGCTTATCTGAGGCTGTTGTTTGATCTAGAATTAGAATTTCAAATACATGTATTTTAACAGCGCTATAGCGCCACCTGTATTTTAAATGGATATTTCACATGTTTAACAGGATAGAAAACTCTTGAAAATTGGCACACTCAATAAGACCTCAAAATTACTTTTACTGGTTTCTCGGTTTGGCCCGGTACGATTTGCGCTGTTGTGCGAGGGCCCTACGTCCCCCTGTGACAGGGGGACAACTCGTTATTATTATTATTCTGCCTCTTTGCGTCCATTTTTGAGGCATTTCCGATACTCGAAAACTCACGCATTTTGGCACAGACCTCAAGCTCGGCGAAAATTTTAAAGTTCCATAGAGGCTGGACTTTGGCGTTGTTCAGGAGCTCTATAGCGCCCCCAAACGTCGGCAGTGGCCGGGATGAAGTTTGTCCAACGTGCACCAACTTTGGTACACTCATTGACCTCCTCATAAACAACAAGAATCACTAGGTTTTATTTGACTCCGCCCAACAGGAAGTCGGCCATTTTGACAGGAAGTTGCAAAATAAAAAGTTTCCCGCTGGGTTTCGGAGGGGTTAGGATGTTTGAAAACTCCTAAAATTTTACAGAGCTATTCGGGTTAGGCCATACTTTGACCGTAAGTTGGAATTTCGTAAATTCATCTTTCATCAGCTCTCTAGCGCCACCTATTTTATATCATATTTATGAAAAGCTCTCAGCCTCTTGATAATTGGCAAATTCAATAAGTATTTGAAATGATTTAGGAATATTTTGTCGTTTTTCTCATGTGTAGCTAGAGGACTCTACAGCGCCCCCTATTTTGTTTAGGCCATTAAATTAGCTTTAGCTGTCTCAAAATTTCTCCAATATTCTCGATTTTTGGCAACAACATAGAAACTATCATCCCGCACATATTACCCATTGGCTTGTACTAGCTCTGCCCAACAGATAGTCGGCCATTTTGAAATTTGTGGAATTTTTACACATTTTTCACGAACTCATTCAAACTCCTCCTAGAGTCTTTGTCATATTACCTCTAAATTTGGTGTGGATAGGCTCCAGACATACATGGTGATAAATTGCGAAGGAATAGTCGATAGCTGAAACAATGACGTAATGGCGGACAATTAATTTAATGGAGACGCAACACTAGACCAAAGTGAAACCATGACACGGTCATAAAACAGATTATTGAAAAATCATGAAACTTGGTAAAAACACAAGAGACATCATAAGACACGTTTTTAGTATTGGAATGATTGACTCCGCCCAACAGGAAGTCGGCCATTTTGAAATATGTGCATTTTACACACATTTTTTGCATACTTTGTCGAACTCCTCCTAGGGAATTTGTTGAATACTCTTGATATTTGTCAGCAATAAACTACTACCATCTGTGATGATAAATTGCGAAGGAATAGTCGATATCTTAAACGAGGACGAAATGGCGGACAGTTGAACTGCTTGAGATGCCCCATTAAAACAGGAAGTGAATACATTCTGGTGTTAGTAGGTGTTTGAGGAGGTTAAAAAGGTTGAAAACTCTCGAAAATTTACAGGCCTGCTTGAATTAAGCAGTACTTTCATCTGAAATTAAAATTTCTTGTATACGTATTTCATTGGCTCTATAGCGCCACCTAGGTTTCAATGCATATTTGACATTACGGGAATGCTCAAAACCTCTTGAAAATTGACAGATTGTATAAGACCTAAAAACACTTTACAAATATTTTGACAATTTTTTCATGTATAGCTAGCAGACTCTACAGCGCCCCCTAATTCGTTTGATTAATAAATTAGCTGTGGATGTGTCAAAATTTGTCTAATCTTCTCAAATTTTGGTAGGATCGTAGATAGTATGACCCTGCACATATTTGCAATTGGCTTGTATTAGCTCCGCCCAACAGGAAGTCGGCCATATTGGAATTTGTAATATTTTTACAAATTTTTCACAAACTAATTTAAACTGCTCCTAAAGTCTTTGTCAGATTACCTCTTATTTCGCTGTAAATGAACAACAGACATATTTGATGATAATTGCCAAAGGATTAGTTGATCGGTAAAACGGTGACCCAATGGCGAGCAATTGAGTCACTAGAGACGCAACACTAAACCAAAGTGAAACCATGACATGGTCAGAAAACAGATTATTGAAAATTCATGAAACTTGGCAAAAACACAAAAGACATCATTACACACATTTTCAGCATTGGTAGGACTGACTCCGCCCAACAGGAAGTCGGCCATTTTGAAATATCTGCATTTTACACACATTTTTTGTGTACATTGTCAAACTACTCCTAGCAAATTTGATGAATTCTCTTGGTATTTGGTAACAATAAACATTGAACATATCTGATGATAAATTGTGAAGGAATAGTCGATATCTCAAACGAGGACAAAATGGCAGATGGTTGAATTTTTGAGATCCCACATCAAAACAGGAGGTGAAAACCTAGGTAATGCCAGGTGTTTTGAGGAGGTTATAACGGAGAAAAACTCACAAAATTTGACCAGCCTGCTTATCTAAGGCTGTTGTTTGATGTAGAATTAGAATTTCAAATACATGTATTTTAACAGCGCCATAGCGCCACCTGTATTTTAAATGGATATTTCACATGTTTAACAGGATAGAAAACTCTTGAAAATTGGCACACTCAATCAGACCTCAAAATTACTTTTACCGGTTTCTCGGTTTGGCCCGGTACGATTTGCGCTGTTGTGCGAGGGCCCTACGTCCCCCTGTGACAGGGGGACAACTCGTTATTATTATTATTATTATTTTTATTTTTAAACTTCGCGCCCATTTTTGAGGCCTTTCTGATACTCGAAAACTCTTGAATTTTTGCACAGACATCAAAGCCGGTGAAAAATTTGAAATTTCACAGTTCCTGGGCTTGGGCGTTGATCAGGAGCTCTATAGCGCCCCCAAACGTTGCTAGTGGTCGGGATAAAGTTTGTCCAATGTGCACCAACTTTGGTACGCTCATTGACCTCATTATACCAATCAAGAATCACTTAGATTTATTTGACTCCGCCTAACAGGAAGTCGGCCATTTTGGCAGGAAGTCGCAAAATAAAAAGTTTCCTGTGGTGTTTTGGGTGGGTTACGATGTTCGAAAACTCATAAAATTTCACAGGCATATTGGGCATAGGCTGTACTTTGATGTTAAATTGGAATTTTTCATATTCATAATTTATCAGCTCTCTAGCGCCACCTATTTTATATGACATTTATAGAAAGCTCTTAGCCTCTTCTAAATAAGCAGACCCAATAATGCCTTTAAATGATTTCGAGAAATGTAATCGTTTTTCTAATGTGGAGCTAAATGACTCTACAGCGCCCCCTATTTGGTTTAGGCTAATAAATTAGCGGTAGCTGTCTCAAATTTTCCCCAATGTTCAAGATTTTTGGTAGAAACATAGATATTACGATGCCACACATAATACCCATTGGCATGTATGAGCTCCGCCCAACAGGAAGTCGGCCATTTTGAAAAATGTTAAATTTTTACACATTTTTCACGAACTCATTCGAACTCCTCCTAGAGTCTTTGTCAGATTACAACTAAATTGTCTGTGGATAGTCTCCAGACATACGTGGTGCTAAATTGCGAAGGAATAGTCGATAGCTGAAACGATGACGTAATGGCGGGCAGTTGATTTAATACAGACACAACACTAAACCAAATAGAATCATTAGCATGGTCAGAATACAGCTGCTTGGAAATTCATGAAACTTGGCAAAAACATAAAAGACATCATTACACACGTTTTCAGTGTTGATATGATTGACTCCGCCCAACAGGAAGTCGGCCATTTTGAAAAACGTGCATTTTACACACATTTTTTGCATACTTTGTCGAACTCCTCCTAGGGAATTTGTTGAATACTCTTGATATTTGTTAGCAATAAATGACTAACACACCTGATGATAAATTGCGAAGGGATAGTCGATATCTTAAACGAGGACGAAATGGCGGACAGTTGAATTGCTTGAGATACCCCATTAAAATAGGAAGTAAATACATTCTGGTGTTGGTAGGTGTTTGAGGAGGTTAAACAGGTTGAACACTCACGAAACTTTACAGGCCTGCTTGATTTAAGTGGTCCTTTGATTAAAAATTGAAATTTCATATATACATATTTCATTGGCTCTATAGCGCCACCTAGGTTTCAATGCATATTTGACATTACGGGAATGCTCAAAAACTCTTGAAAACTGTCAGATTCCATAAGATCTAAAACCACTTTACAAATATTGTGATAATTTTTTCATGTGTAGCTAGCGGACTCTATAGCGCCCCCTAATTCATTCATTTAATTAATTAGCTGTGGATGTGTCAAAATTTGTCTAATCTTCTCAAATTTTGGTAGGATCGTAGAAACTATGACTCTGCACATATTTGCAATTGGTTTGTATTAGCTCCGCCTAACAGGAAGTCGGCCATATTGGATTTTGTAATATGTTTACACATTTTTCACAAACTCATTTAAACTGCTCCTAAAGTCTTTGTCAGATTACCTCTAAATTAGCTGAGAATGAACATCAGACACAGTTGATGAAAATTGCCAAAGGAATAGTTGATCGCTAAAACGGTGACATAATGGCGGGCAATTGATTGAGTAGAGACGCAACACTAAACCAAAGTGAAACCATGACACGGTCAGAACACAGATGATTAAAAATTCATGAAACTTGGCAAAAACACAAGAGACATCATTAGACACGTTTTCAGCATTGGTAGGACTGACTCCGCCCAACAGGAAGTCGGCCATTTTGAAATATCTGAATTTTACATACATTTTTTGCGTATGTTGTCAAACTACTCCTAGAAATTTTGTTGAATTCTCTTGGTATTTGGTAAATATAAACATTGAACATATCTGATGATAAATTGTGAAGAAATAGTCGATATCTTAAACGAGGAGGGAATGGCGGACAGTTGAATGTTTGAGATGCCACATCAAAACTGGAGGTTGACACATAGGTAATGCTAGGAGTTTTGAGGACGTTATAAGAGAGAAAAGCTCACAAACTTTGACCGGCCTGCTTATCTGAGGCTGTTGTTTGATCTAGAATTAGAATTTCAAATATATGTGTTTTAACAGCTCTATAGCGCCACCTGTATTTTAAATGGGTATTTCACATTTTTGGCCGGATAGAAAACTCTTGAAAATTACCACACTTAATAAGACCTCAAAATTACTTTCACCGGTTTCTCGGTTTGGCCCGGTACGATTTGCGCTGTTGTGCGAGGGCCCTACGTCCCCCTGTGACAGGGGGACAACTCGTTATTATTATTATTATTATTATTATTACGCTTCTTGACCCTTTCGCTCATTTTTGAGGCATTTCTGATATGGGAAAACTCACGCATTTTGGCACAGGCCTCAAACTTGGTGAAAATGTAAAAGTTCCATAGAGCATTGACATGGGCGTGGTTCAGGAGCTCCATAGCGCCCCCAAACGTCGGCATTGGCCGGGATGAAGTTTGTCCAACGTGCACCAACTTTGGTACGCTCATTGACCTCCTCATAATCAACAAGAATCACTAGGTTTTATTTGACTCCGCCCAACAGGAAGTCGGCCATTTTGACAGGAAGTTGCAAAATAAAAAGTTTCCCGCTGGGTTTCGGAGTGGTTAGGATGTTTGAAAACTCCTAAAATTTTACAGAGCTATTTGGCTTAGGCCATACTTTGACCGTAAGTTAGAATTTCGTAAATTCGTCTTTCATCAGCTCTCTAGCGCCACCTATTTTATATCATATTTATGAAAAGCTCTCAGCCTCTTGATGATTGGCAGATTCAATAAGTCTTTGAAATGATTTAGGAATATTTTGTCGTTTTTCTCATGTGTAGCTAGAGGACTCTACAGCGCCCCCTATTTTGTTTAGGCCATTAAATTAGCTGTAGCTGTCTCAAAATTTCTCCAATATTCTCGATTTTTGGCAACAACATAGAAACTATCATCCCGCACATATTACCCTTTGGCTTGTACTAGCTCCGCCCAACAGGAAGTCGGCCATTTTGAAATTTGTGGAATTTTTACACATTTTTCACGAACTCATTCAAACTCCTCCTAGAGTCTTTGTCATATTACCTCTAAATTTGGTATGGATAGGCTCCAGACATACATGGTGGTAAATTGTGAAGGAATAGTCGATAGCTGAAATGATGACGTAATGGCGGACAATTAATTTAATGGAGACGCAACACTAGACCAAAGTGAAATCATGACACAGTCATAAAACAGATTATTGAAAAATCATGAAACTTGGTAAAAACACAAGAGACATCATAAGACACGTTTTTAGTATTGGAATGATTGACTCCGCCCAACAGGAAGTCGGCCATTTTGAAATATGTGCATTTTACACACATTTTTTGCATACTTTGTCGAACTCCTCCTAGGGACTTTGTTGAATACTCTTGATATTTGTCAGTAATAAACTACTAACAAACCTGATGATAAATTGCGAAGGAATAGTCGATATCTTAAACGAGGACGAAATGGCGGACAGTTGAATTGCTTGAGATGCCCCTTTAAAACAGGAAGTGAATACATTCTGGTGTTAGTAGGTGTTTGAGGAGGTTAAAAAGGTTAAAAACTCTCAAAAATTTACAGGCGTGCTTGATTTAAGCAGTACTTTGATCTGAAATTAAAATTTCATATATACGTATTTCATTGGCTCTATAGCGCCACCTAGGTTTCAATGCATATTTGACATTACGGGAATGCTCAAAACCTCTTGAAAATTGACAGATTGCATAAGACCTAAAAACACTTTACAAATATTTTGACAATTTTTTCATGTATAGCTAGCGGGCTCTACAGCGCCCCCTAATTGGTTCGTTTAATAAATTAGCTGTGGATGTGTCAAAATTTGTCTAATCTTCTCAATTTTTGGTAGGATCGTAGATAGTATGACCCTGCACATATTTGCAATTGGCTTGTATTAGCTCCGCCCCACAGGAAGTCGGCCATATTGGAATTTGTAATATTTTTACACATTTTTCACAAACTCATTTAAACTGCTCCTAAAGTCTTTGTCAGATTACCTCTTATTTCACTGTAAATGAACAACAGACATATTTGATGATAACTGCCAAAGGATTAGTTGATCGGTAAAACGGTGACCCAATGGCGAGCAATTGATTCACTAGAGACGCAACACTAAACCAATGTGAAACCATGACACGGTCAGAAAACAGATTATTGAAAATTCATGAAACTTGGCAAAAACACAAAAGACATCATTACACACATTTTCAGCATTGGTAGGACTGACTCCGCCCAACAGGAAGTCGGCCATTTTGAAATATCTGCATTTTACAGACATTTTTTTGCGTATGTTGTCAAACTACTCCTAGCAAATTTTGTTGAATTCTCTTGATATTTGGTAAAGGAGGTGCAAAGCCCTATTGTTTTTGGTCCGTTTATTAGGGCCCGAGCACCGAAGGCGCAGGCGAAGCCTGCACCGGAGGTGCAAAGCCCTATTGTTTTTGGAATGTTTATTAGGGCCCGAGCACCGAAGGCGCAGGCAAAGCCTGCACCGGAGGTGCAAAGCCCTATTGTTTTTGGAATGTTTATTATTATTATTAGGGCCCGAGCACCGAAGGCGCAGGCGAAACCTGCACCGGAGGTGCAAAGCCCTATTGTTTTTGGTCCGTTTATTATTATTAGGGCCCGAGCACCGAAGGCGCAGGCGAAGCCTGCACCGGAGGTGCAAAGCCCTATTGTTTTTGGTCCGTTTATTATTATTACGCTTCTTGACCCTTTCGCCCATTTTTGAGGCATTTCCGATACTGGAAAACTCACGCATTGTGGCACAGGCCTCAAACTTGGCGAAAATTTAAAAGTTCCACAGAGCTTGGACTTTGGCGTGGTTCAGGAGCTCTATAGCGCCCCCAAACGTCGGCAGTGGCCGGGATGAAGTTTGTCCAATGTGCACCAATTTTGGTACGCTCATTGACCTCCTCATAAAGAACAAGGATCACATGGATTTATTTGACTCCGCCCAACAGGAAGTCGGCCATTTTGACAGGAAGTCGCAAAAAAAAAAGTTTCCGGCTGGTTTTCGGAGGGGTTAAGATTATTGAAAACTCCTAAAATTTTACAGACCTATTTGGCTTAGGCCATACTTTGACCGTAAATTGAAATTTTGTATATTCGTGTGTCATCAGCTCTCTAGCGCCACCTATTTCGTATGACATTTTTGGAAAGCGCTCAGCCTCTTGACAATTGGCAGATTCAATAAGGCCTCGAAATGATTTAGATATATATTGTCATTTTTGTTGTGTGTAGCTAGATGACTCTACAGCGCCCCCTATTTAATTGGGCTAATAAATTAGCTGTGGCCTTCTCAAAAATTCTCAGATATTCTCGATTTTTGGCAGAAACATAGACAATATGATTCCGCACATATTAGCCATCGGCATGCATTAGCTCCGCCCAACAGGAAGTTGGCCATTTTGGAATTTGTGAAATTTTTACGCATTTTTCACGCACTCATTCAAACTCCTCCTAGAATCTTCGTCAGATTACCTCAAAATTATCTGTGGATAGGCTCCAGACATACTTGGTGATAAATTGCGAAGGAATAGTCGATAGCTGAAACGACGACGTAACAGCGGGCAATTCATTTAATGGAGACGCAACACTAGCCCAAATAGAAACCTTAGAATGTTAAGAACACAGGTGTTTGAAAAATCATGAAACTTTACAGAATCATAATAGACATCATTACACACATTGTCACTGTTGGTATGATTGACTCCGCCCAACAGGAAGTCGGCCATTTTGAAATATGTGCATTTTACACACATTTTTTGCATACTTTGTCGAACTCCTCCTAGGGAATTTGTTGAATACTCTTGATATTTGTCAGCAATAAACTACTAACACACCTGATGATAAATTGCAAAGGAATAGTTGATATCTTAAACGAGGACGAAATGGCGGACAGTTGAATTGCTTGAGATACCCCATTAAAACAGGAAGTGAATACATTCTGGTGTTGGTAGGTGTTTGAGGAGGTTACAATGGGTGAAAACTCACAAAATTTTACAGGCCTGCTTGATTTACACAGTCCTTTGATCTAAAATTGAAATTTCATATATACGTATTTCATTGGCTCTATAGTGCCACCTAGGTTTCAATGCATATTTGACATTACAGTAATGCTCAAAAACTCTTGAAAAGGGTCAGATTCCATAAGACCTAAAAACACTTTACAAATATTGTGATAATTTTTTCATGTGTAGCTAGCGGACTCTACAGCGCCCCCTAATTTTTTCTGAAAATAAATTAGCTGTGGATGTGTCAAAATTTGTCTAATCTTCTCAAATTTTGGTAGGATTGTAGATAGTGTGACCCTGCACATATTTGCAATTGGCTTGTATTAGCTCCGCCCAACAGGAAGTCGGCCATTTTGAAATTTGCAAAAAATTTACAAATTTTTCACAAACTCATTTAAACTGCTCCTAAAGTCTTTTTCAGATTACCTCTAAATTAGCTGTGAATGAACATCAGACATATTTGATGAAAATTGCCAAAGGAATAGTTGATCGCTAAAACGGTGTCGGAATGGCGGGCAATTGATTTACTAGAGACGCAACACTAAACCATAAGTGAAACAATGACACGGTCAGAACACAGATGATTGAAAATTTCTGAAACTTGGCAAAAACACAAGAGACATCATTAGACACGTTTTTAGTATTGGTAGGACTGACTACGCACAACAGGAAGTTGGCCATTTTGAAATAATTGCATTTTACACAATTTTTTTGCATACTTTGTCAAACTCCTCCTTGTGAATGTGTTGAATACTCTTGATTTTTGTCAGTAATAAACTACTAACACACCTGATGATAAATTGTGAAGGAATACTCGATATCTTAAATGAGGACGAAATGGCGGACAGTTGAATTGCTTCAGATGCCCCATTAAAACAGTAAGTGAATACATCTTGGTTTTGGTAGGTGTTTGAGGAGGTTACAATGGATGAAAACTTATAAAACTTTACAGGCCTGCTTGACTCATGCTGTCCTTTGATCTAAAATTGAAATTTCGTATAAACGTATTTCATCGGCTCTATAGCGCCACCGATGTTTCAATACATATTTGACATTGCAGAAATGCTCAAAAACGTTTAAAAAATTGGCCTCTACAATATAACTGCACATTTCATGAGAAATCGCATATGGGTCCAACTTTCACCGGTTTTTCAGTTTGGGCCTTTACGATTTGCGCTGGTGTGCGAGGGCCCTACGTCCCCCTGTCACAGGGGGACCCCTCGTTATTATTATTATTATTTTTATTTTTAAACTTCGCGCCCATTTTTGAGGCCTTTCTGATACTCAAAAACTCTTGAATTTTGGCACAGACATCAAAGCCGGTGAAAAATTTGAAATTTCACAGTTCCTGGGCTTGGGCGTTGATCAGGAGCTCTATAGCGCCCCCAAACGTTGCTAGTGGCCGGGATAAAGTTTGTCCAATGTGCACCAACTTTGGTACGCTCATTGACCTCATTATACCGATCAAGAATCACTTAGATTTATTTGACTCCGCCTAACAGGAAGTCGGCCATTTTGGCAGGAAGTCGCAAAATAAAAAGATTCCTGTGGTGTTTTGGGTGGGTTACGATGTTTGAAAACTCATAAAATTTCACAGGCATATTGGGCATAGGCTGTACTTTGATGTAAAATTGGAATTTTTCATATTCATAATTTATCAGCTCTCTAGCGCCACCTATTTTATATGACATTTATAGAAAGCTCTTAGCCTCTTCTAAATAAGCAGACCCAATAATGCCTTTAAATGATTTCGAGAAATGTAATCGTTTTTCTAATGTGGAGCTAAATGACTCTACAGCGCCCCCTATTTGGTTTAGGCTAATAAATTAGCGGTAGCTGTCTCAAATTTTCCCCAATGTTCAAGATTTTTGGTAGAAACATAGATATTACGATGCCACACATAATACCCATTGGCATGTATGAGCTCCGCCCAACAGGAAGTCGGCCATTTTGAAAAATGTTAAATTTTTACACATTTTTCACGAACTCATTCGAACTCCTCCTAGAGTCTTTGTCAGATTACAACTAAATTGTCTGTGGATAGTCTCCAGACATACGTGGTGCTAAATTGCGAAGGAATAGTCGATAGCTGAAACGATGACGTAATGGCGGGCAGTTGATTTAATACAGACACAACACTAAACCAAATAGAAACATTAGCATGGTCAGAACACAGCTGCTTGGAAATTCATGAAACTTGGCAAAAACATAAAAGACATCATTACACACGTTTTCAGTGTTGATATGATTGACTCCGCCCAACAGGAAGTCGGCCATTTTGAAAAACGTGCATTTTACACACATTTTTTGCATACTTTGTCGAACTCCTCCTAGGGAATTTGTTGAATACTCTTGATATTTGTCAGCAATAAACTACTACCATCCGTGATGATAAATTGCGAAGGAATAGTCGATATCTTAAACGAGGACGAAATGGCGGACAGTTGAATTGATTGAGATACCCCATTAAAATAGGAAGTAAATACATTCTGGTGTTAGTAGGTGTTTGAGGAGGTTAAACAGGTTGAACACTCACGAAACTTTACAGGCCTGCTTGATTTAAGCGGTCCTTTGATTAAAAATTTAAATTTCATATATACATATTTCATTGGCTCTATAGCGCCACCTAGGTTTCAATGCATATTTGACATTACGGAAATGCTCAAAAACTCTTGAAAATTGTCAGATTCCATAAGATCTAAAAACACTTTACAAATATTGTGATAATTTTTTCATGTGTAGCTAGCGGACTCTATAGCGCCCCCTAATTCATTCGTTTAATAAATTAGCTGTGGATGTGTCACAATTTGTCTAATCTTCTCAAATTTTGGTAGGAGCGTAGATACTATGACTCTGCACATATTTGCAATTGGTTTGTATTAGCTCCGCCCAACAGGAAGTCGGCCATATTGGATTTTGTAATTTTTTTACACTTTTTTTCACAAACTCATTTAAACTGCTCCTAAAGTCTTTGTCAGATTACCTCTAAATTAGCTGAGAATGAACATCAGACACAGTTGATGAAAATTGCCAAAGGAATAGTTGATCGCTAAAACGGTGACGTAATGGCGAGCAATTGATTGACTAGAGACGCAACACTAAACCAAAGTGAAACCATGACACAGTCAGAACACAGTTGATTAAAAATTCATGAAACTTGGCAAAAACACAAGAGACATCATTAGACACGTTTTCAGTATTGGTAGGACTGACTCCGCCCAACAGGAAGTCGGCCAATTTGAAATATCTGAATTTTACATACATTTTTTGCGTATGTTGTCAAACTACTCCTAGAAATTTTGTTGAATTCTCTTGGTATTTGGTAAAAATAAACATTGAACATATCTGATGATAAATTGTGAAGAAATAGTCGATATCTTAAACGAGGAGGGAATGACGGACGGTTGAATGTTTGAGATGCCACATCAAAACTGGAGGTTGACACATAGGTAATGCTAGGAGTTTTGAGGACGTTATAAGAGAGAAAAGCTCACAAACTTTGACCGGCCTGCTTATCTGAGGCTGTTGTTTGATCTAGAATTAGAATTTCAAATATGTGTTTTAACAGCTCTATAGCGCCACCTGTATTTTAAATGGGTATTTCACATTTTTGGCAGGATAGAAAACTCTTGAAAATTACCACACTTAATAAGACCTCAAAATTACTTTCACTGGTTTCTCGGTTTGGCCCGGTACGATTTGCGCTGTTGTGCGAGGGCCCTACGTCCCCCTGTGACAGGGGGACAACTCGTTATTAGGGCCCGAGCACCGAAGGCGCAGGCGAAGCCTGCACCGGAGGTGCAAAGCCCTATTGTTTTTGGTCCGTTTATTATTATTATTATTATTATTATTATTATTTTTATTTTTAAACTTCGCGCCCATTTTTGAGGCCTTTCTGATACTCGAAAACTCTTGAATTTTGGCACAGACATCAAAGCCGGTGAAAAATTTGAAATTTCACAGTTCCTGGGCTTGGGCGTTGATCAGGAGCTCTATAGCGCCCCCAAACGTTGCTAGTGGCCGGGATAAAGTTTGTCCAATGTGCACCAACTTTGGTACGCTCATTGACCTCATTATACCGATCAAGAATCACTTGGATTTATTTGACTCCGCCTAACAGGAAGTCTGCCATTTTGGCAGGAAGTCGCAAAATAAAAAGTTTCCCGTGGTGTTTTGGGTGGGTTACGATGTTCGAAAACTCATAAAATTTCACAGGCATATTGGGCATAGGCTGTACTTTGATGTAAAATTGGAATTTTTCATATTCATAATTTATCAGCTCTCTAGCGCCACCTATTTTATATGACATTTATAGAAAGCTCTTAGCCTCTTCTAAATAAGCAGACCCAATAATGCCTTTAAATGATTTCGAGAAATGTAATCGTTTTTCTAATGTGGAGCTAAATGACTCTACAGCGCCCCCTATTTGGTTTAGGCTAATAAATTAGCGGTAGCTGTCTCAAATTTTCCCCAATGTTCAAGATTTTTGGTAGAAAAATAGATATTACGATGCCACACATAATACCCATTGGCATGTATTAGCTCCGCCCAACAGGAAGTCGGCCATTTTGAAAAATGTTAAATTTTTACACATTTTTCACGAACTCATTCGAACTCCTCCTAGAGTCTTTGTCAGATTACAACTAAATGGTCTGTGGATTGTCTCCAGACATACGTGGTGCTAAATTGCGAAGGAATAGTCGATAGCTGAAACGATGACGTAATGGCGGGCAGTTGATTTAATACAGACACAACACTAAACCAAATAGAAACATTAGCATGGTCAGAACACAGCTGCTTGGAAATTCATGAAACTTGGCAAAAACATAAAAGACATCATTACACACGTTTTCAGTGTTGATATGATTGACTCCGCCCAACAGG
Source organism: Astyanax mexicanus (assembly GCF_023375975.1). Lineage (NCBI taxonomy): Eukaryota > Metazoa > Chordata > Actinopteri > Characiformes > Acestrorhamphidae > Astyanax > Astyanax mexicanus. Next base: position 23,051,149 of record NC_064408.1, on the reverse strand, counting down.
AAGTCGGCCATTTTGAAAAACGTGCATTTTACACACATTTTTTGCATACTTTGTCGAACTCCTCCTAGGGAATTTGTTGAATACTCTTGATATTTGTCAGCAATAAACTACTACCATCCGTGATGATAAATTGCGAAGGAGTAGTCGATATCTTAAACGAGGACGAAATGGCGGACAGTTGAATTGCTGGAGATACCCCATTCAAATAGGAAGTAAATACATTCTGGTGTTGGTAGGTGTTTGAGGAGGTTAAACAGGTTGAACACTCACGAAACTTTACAGGCCTGCTTGATTTAAGCGGTCCTTTGATTAAAAATTTAAATTTCATATATACATATTTCATTGGCTCTATAGCGCCACCTAGGTTTCAATGCATATTTGACATTACGGAAATGCTCAAAAACTCTTGAAAATTGTCAGATTCCATAAGATCTAAAAACACTTTACAAATATTGTGATAATTTTTTCATGTGTAGCTAGCGGACTCTATAGCGCCCCCTAATTCATTCGTTTAATAAATTAGCTGTGGATGTGTCACAATTTGTCTAATCTTCTCAAATTTTGGTAGGAGCGTAGATACTATGACTCTGCACATATTTGCAATTGGTTTGTATTAGCTCCGCCCAACAGGAAGTCGGCCATATTGGATTTTGTCATTTTTTTACACTTTTTTTCACAAACTCATTTAAACTGCTCCTAAAGTCTTTGTCAGATTACCTCTAAATTAGCTGAGAATGAACATCAGACACAGTTGATGAAAATTGCCAAAGGAATAGTTGATCGCTAAAACGGTGACGTAATGGCGAGCAATTGATTGAATAGAGACGCAACACTAAACCAAAGTGAAACCATGACACAGTCAGAACACAGATGATTAAAAATTCATGAAACTTGGCAAAAACACAAGAGACATCATTAGACACGTTTTCAGTATTGGTAGGACTGACTCCGCCCAACAGGAAGTCGGCCATTTTGAAATATCTGAATTTTGCATACATTTTTTGCGTATGTTGTCAAACTACTCCTAGAAATTTTGTTGAATTCTCTTGGTATTTGGTAAATATAAACATTGAACATATCTGATGATAAATTGTGAAGAAATAGTCGATATCTTAAACGAGCAGGGAATGGCGGACGGTTGAATGTTTGAGATGCCACATCAAAACTGGAGGTTGACACATAGGTAATGCTATGAGTTTTGAGGACGTTATAAGAGAGAAAAGCTCACAAACTTTGACCGGCCTGCTTATCTGAGGCTGTTGTTTGATCTAGAATTAGAATTTCAAATACATGTGTTTTAACAGCTCTATAGCGCCACCTGTATTTTAAAAGGGTATTTCACATTTTTGGCAGGATAGAAAACTCTTGAAAATTACCACACTTAATAAGACCTCAAAATTACTTTCACTGGTTTCTCGGTTTGGCCCGGTACGATTTGCGCTGTTGTGCGAGGGCCCTACGTCCCCCTGTGACAGGGGGACAACTCGTTATTATTATTATTATTATTATTATTATTATTATTACGCTTCTTGACCCTTTCGCTCATTTTTGAGGCATTTCTGATATGGGAAAACTCACGTATTTTGGCACAGGCCTCAAACTTGGTGAAAATGTAAAAGTTCCATAGAGCATTGACATGGGCGTGGTTCAGGAGCTCCATAGCGCCCCCAAACGTCGGCATTGGCTGGGATGAAGTTTGTCCAATGTGCACCAACTTTGGTACACTCATTGACCTCTTCATAAAGAACAAGAATCACTTGGTTTTATTTGACTCCGCCCAACAGGAAGTCGGCCATTTTGACAGGAAGTTGCAAAATAAAAAGTTTCCCGCTGGGTTTCGGAGTGGTTAGGATGTTTGAAAACTCCTAAAATTTTACAGAGCTATTTGGCTTAGGCCAAACTTTCACCGTAAATTAAAATTTTGTATATTCGTGTTTCATCAGCTCTCTAGCGCCACCTATTTCGTATGACATTTTTGGAAAGCGCTCAGCCTCTTGATAATTGGCAGATTCAATAAGGCCTCGAAGTGACTTAGATATTTATTGTCATTTTTGTCGTGTGTAGCTAGATGACTCTACAGCGCCCCCTATTTGGTTCGGCTAATAAATTAGCCGTGGCCTTCTCAAAAATTCTCAGATATTCTCGATTTTTGACAGAAACATAGACAATATGATTCTGCACATATTAGCAATTGGAATGCATTAGCTCCGCCCAACAGGAAGTCGGCCATTTTGGAATTTGTGGAATTTTGACATATTTTTCACAAACTCATTCGAACTCCTCCTAGAGTCTTTGTCAGATTACCTCTAAATTGTCAGTGGATAGTCCCCAGACATACATGGTGATAAATTGCGAAGGAATAGTCGATAGCTGAAACGATGACGTAATGGCAGGCAATTAATTTAATGGAGACGCAACACTAGACCAAAGTGAAACCATGACACAATCATAAAACAGATTATTGAAAAATCATGAAACTTGGTAAAAACACAAGAGACATCATAAGACACGTTTTTAGTATTGGAATGATTGACTCCGCCCAACAGGAAGTCGGCCATTTTGAAATATGTGCATTTTACACACATTTTTTGCATACTTTGTCGAACTCCTCCTAGGGAATTTGTTGAATACTCTTGATATTTGTCAGTAATAAACTACTAACACACCTGATGATAAATTGCGAAGGAATAGTCGATATCTTAAACGAGGACGAAATGGCGGACAGTTGAATTTCTTGAGATGCCCCGTTAAAACAGGAAGTGAATACATTCTGGTGTTGGTAGGTGTTTGAGGAGGTTAAAAAGGATGAAAACTCTCAAAAATTTACAGGCCTGCTTGATTTAAGCAGTACTTTGATCTGAAATTAAAATTTCATATATACGTATTTCATTGGCTCTATAGCGCCACCTAGGTTTCAATGCATATTTGACATTACGGGAATGCTCAAAACCTCTTGAAAATTGACAGATTGCATTAGACCTAAAAACACTTTACAAATATTTTGACAATTTTTTCATGTATAGCTAGCGGACTCTACAGCGCCCCCTAATTGGTTCGTTTAATAAATTAGCTGTGGATGTGTCAAAATTTGTCTAATCTTCTCAAATTTTGGTAGGATCGTAGATAGTATGACCCTGCACATATTTGCAATTGGCTTGTATTAGCTCCGCCCCACAGGAAGTCGGCCATATTGGAATTTGTAATATTTTTACACATTTTTCACAAACTCATTTAAACTGCTCCTAAAGTCTTTGTCAGATTACCTCTTATTTCGCTGTAAATGAACAACAGACATATTTGATGATAATTGCCAAAGGATTAGTTGATCGGTAAAACGGTGACCCAATGGCGAGCAATTGAGTCACTAGAGACGCAACACTAAACCAAAGTGAAACCATGACACGGTCAGAAAACAGATTATTGAAAATTCATGAAACTTGGCAAAAACACAAAAGACATCATTACACACATTTTCAGCATTGGTAGGACTGACTCCGCCCAACAGGAAGTCGGCCATTTTGAAATATCTGCATTTTACACACATTTTTTGTGTACATTGTCAAACTACTCCTAGCAAATTTGATGAATTCTCTTGGTATTTGGTAAAAATAAACATTGAACATATCTGATGATAAATTGTGAAGGAATAGTCGATATCTCAAACGAGGACGAAATGGCAGATGGTTGAATTTTTGAGATCCCACATCAAAACAGGAGGTGAAAACCTAGGTAATGCCAGGTGTTTTGAGGAGGTTATAACGGAGAAAAACTCACAAAATTTGACCGGCCTGCTTATCTAAGGCTGTTGTTTGATGTAGAATTAGAATTTCAAATACATGTATTTTAACAGCGCCATAGCGCCACCTGTATTTTAAATGGATATTTCACATGTTTAACAGGATAGAAAACTCTTGAAAATTGGCACACTCAATAAGACCTCAAAATTACTTTTACCGGTTTCTCGGTTTGGCCCGGTACGATTTGCGCTGTTGTGCGAGGGCCCTACGTCCCCCTGTGACAGGGGGACAACTCGTTATTAGGGCCCGAGCACCGAAGGCGCAGGCGAAGCCTGCACCGGAGGTGCAAAGCCCTATGGAGGTGCAAAGCCCTATTGTTTTTGGTCCGTTTATTATTATTATTATTATTATTATTATTATTTTTATTTTTAAACTTCGCGCCCATTTTTGAGGCCTTTCTGATACTCGAAAACTCTTGAATTTTGGCACAGACATCAAAGCCGGTGAAAAATTTGAAATTTCACAGTTCCTGGGCTTGGGCGTTGATCAGGAGCTCTATAGCGCCCCCAAACGTTGCTAGTGGCCGGGATAAAGTTTGTCCAATGTGCACCAACTTTGGTACGCTCATTGACCTCATTATACCGATCAAGAATCACTTGGATTTATTTGACTCCGCCTAACAGGAAGTCTGCCATTTTGGCAGGAAGTCGCAAAATAAAAAGTTTCCCGTGGTGTTTTGGGTGGGTTACGATGTTCGAAAACTCATAAAATTTCACAGGCATATTGGGCATAGGCTGTACTTTGATGTAAAATTGGAATTTTTCATATTCATAATTTATCAGCTCTCTAGCGCCACCTATTTTATATGACATTTATAGAAAGCTCTTAGCCTCTTCTAAATAAGCAGACCCAATAATGCCTTTAAATGATTTCGAGAAATGTAATCGTTTTTCTAATGTGGAGCTAAATGACTCTACAGCGCCCCCTATTTGGTTTAGGCTAATAAATTAGCGGTAGCTGTCTCAAATTTTCCCCAATGTTCAAGATTTTTGGTAGAAAAATAGATATTACGATGCCACACATAATACCCATTGGCATGTATTAGCTCCGCCCAACAGGAAGTCGGCCATTTTGAAAAATGTTAAATTTTTACACATTTTTCACGAACTCATTCGAACTCCTCCTAGAGTCTTTGTCAGATTACAACTAAATGGTCTGTGGATTGTCTCCAGACATACGTGGTGCTAAATTGCGAAGGAATAGTCGATAGCTGAAACGATGACGTAATGGCGGGCAGTTGATTTAATACAGACACAACACTAAACCAAATAGAAACATTAGCATGGTCAGAACACAGCTGCTTGGAAATTCATGAAACTTGGCAAAAACATAAAAGACATCATTACACACGTTTTCAGTGTTGATATGATTGACTCCGCCCAACAGGAAGTCGGCCATTTTGAAAAACGTGCATTTTACACACATTTTTTGCATACTTTGTCGAACTCCTCCTAGGGAATTTGTTGAATACTCTTGATATTTGTCAGCAATAAACTACTACCATCCGTGATGATAAATTGCGAAGGAGTAGTCGATATCTTAAACGAGGACGAAATGGCGGACAGTTGAATTGCTGGAGATACCCCATTCAAATAGGAAGTAAATACATTCTGGTGTTGGTAGGTGTTTGAGGAGGTTAAACAGGTTGAACACTCACGAAACTTTACAGGCCTGCTTGATTTAAGCGGTCCTTTGATTAAAAATTTTAATTTCATATATACATATTTCATTGGCTCTATAGCGCCACCTAGGTTTCAATGCATATTTGACATTACGGAAATGCTCAAAAACTCTTGAAAATTGTCAGATTCCATAAGATCTAAAAACACTTTACAAATATTGTGATAATTTTTTCATGTGTAGCTAGCGGACTCTATAGCGCCCCCTAATTCATTCGTTTAATAAATTAGCTGTGGATGTGTCACAATTTGTCTAATCTTCTCAAATTTTGGTAGGAGCGTAGATACTATGACTCTGCACATATTTGCAATTGGTTTGTATTAGCTCCGCCCAACAGGAAGTCGGCCATATTGGATTTTGTCATTTTTTTACACTTTTTTTCACAAACTCATTTAAACTGCTCCTAAAGTCTTTGTCAGATTACCTCTAAATTAGCTGAGAATGAACATCAGACACAGTTGATGAAAATTGCCAAAGGAATAGTTGATCGCTAAAACGGTGACGTAATGGCGAGCAATTGATTGAATAGAGACGCAACACTAAACCAAAGTGAAACCATGACACAGTCAGAACACAGATGATTAAAAATTCATGAAACTTGGCAAAAACACAAGAGACATCATTAGACACGTTTTCAGTATTGGTAGGACTGACTCCGCCCAACAGGAAGTCGGCCATTTTGAAATATCTGAATTTTGCATACATTTTTTGCGTATGTTGTCAAACTACTCCTAGAAATTTTGTTGAATTCTCTTGGTATTTGGTAAATATAAACATTGAACATATCTGATGATAAATTGTGAAGAAATAGTCGATATCTTAAACGAGCAGGGAATGGCGGACGGTTGAATGTTTGAGATGCCACATCAAAACTGGAGGTTGACACATAGGTAATGCTATGAGTTTTGAGGACGTTATAAGAGAGAAAAGCTCACAAACTTTGACCGGCCTGCTTATCTGAGGCTGTTGTTTGATCTAGAATTAGAATTTCAAATACATGTGTTTTAACAGCTCTATAGCGCCACCTGTATTTTAAAAGGGTATTTCACATTTTTGGCAGGATAGAAAACTCTTGAAAATTACCACACTTAATAAGACCTCAAAATTACTTTCACTGGTTTCTCGGTTTGGCCCGGTACGATTTGCGCTGTTGTGCGAGGGCCCTACGTCCCCCTGTGACAGGGGGACAACTCGTTATTAGGGCCCGAGCACCGAAAGGCGCAGGCGAAGCCTGCACCGGAGGTGCAAAGCCCTATTGTTTTTGGTCCGTTTATTATTATTATTATTACGCTTCTTGACCCTTTCGCTCATTTTTGAGGCATTTCTGATATGGGAAAACTCACGTATTTTGGCACAGGCCTCAAACTTGGTGAAAATGTAAAAGTTCCATAGAGCATTGACATGGGCGTGGTTCAGGAGCTCCATAGCGCCCCCAAACGTCGGCATTGGCTGGGATGAAGTTTGTCCAATGTGCACCAACTTTGGTACACTCATTGACCTCTTCATAAAGAACAAGAATCACTTGGTTTTATTTGACTCCGCCCAACAGGAAGTCGGCCATTTTGACAGGAAGTTGCAAAATAAAAAGTTTCCCGCTGGGTTTCGGAGTGGTTAGGATGTTTGAAAACTCCTAAAATTTTACAGAGCTATTTGGCTTAGGCCAAACTTTCACCGTAAATTAAAATTTTGTATATTCGTGTTTCATCAGCTCTCTAGCGCCACCTATTTCGTATGACATTTTTGGAAAGCGCTCAGCCTCTTGATAATTGGCAGATTCAATAAGGCCTCGAAGTGACTTAGATATATATTGTCATTTTTGTCGTGTGTAGCTAGATGACTCTACAGCGCCCCCTATTTGGTTCGGCTAATAAATTAGCCGTGGCCTTCTCAAAAATTCTCAGATATTCTCGATTTTTGACAGAAACATAGACAATATGATTCTGCACATATTAGCAATCGGAATGCATTAGCTCCGCCCAACAGGAAGTCGGCCATTTTGGAATTTGTGGAATTTTTACATATTTTTCACAAACTCGTTCGAACTCCTCCTAGAGTCTTTGTCAAATTACCTCTAAATTGTCAGTGGATAGTCCCCAGACATACATGGTGATAAATTGCGAAGGAATAGTCGATAGCTGAAACGATGACGTAATGGCAGGCAATTAATTTAATGGAGACGCAACACTAGACCAAAGTGAAACCATGACACAGTCATAAAACAGATTATTGAAAAATCATGAAACTTGGTAAAAACACAAGGGACATCATAAGACATGTTTTTAGTATTGGAATGATTGACTCCGCCCAACAGGAAGTCGGCCATTTTGAAATATGTGCATTTTACACACATTTTTTGCATACTTTGTCGAACTCCTCCTAGGGAATTTGTTGAATACTCTTGATATTTGTCAGTAATAAACTACTAACACACCTGATGATAAATTGCGAAGGAATAGTCGATATCTTAAACGAGGACGAAATGGCGGACAGTTGAATTGCTTGAGATGTCCCGTTAAAACAGGAAGTGAATACATTCTGGTGTTGGTAGGTGTTTGAGGAGGTTAAAAAGGATGAAAACTCTCAAAAATTTACAGGCCTGCTTGATTTAAGCAGTACTTTGATCTGAAATTAAAATTTCATATATACGTATTTCATTGGCTCTATAGCGCCACCTAGGTTTCAATGCATATTTGACATTACGGGAATGCTCAAAACCTCTTGAAAATTGACAGATTGCATAAGACCTAAAAACACTTTACAAATATTTTGACAATTTTTTCATATATAGCTAGCGGACTCTACAGCGCCCCCTAATTGGTTCGTTTAATAAATTAGCTGTGGATGTGTCAAAATTTGTCTAATCTTCTCATATTTTGGTAGGAGTGTAGATAGTATGACCCTGCACATATTTGCAATTGGCTTGTATTAGCTCCGCCCAACAGGAAGTCGGCCATATTGGAATTTGTAATATTTTTACACATTTTTCACAAACTCATTTAAACTGCTCCTAAAGTCTTTGTCAGATTACCTCTTATTTCACTGTAAATGAACAACAGACATATTTGATGATAACTGCCAAAGGATTAGTTGATCGGTAAAACGGTGACCCAATGGCGAGCAATTGATTCACTAGAGACGCAACACTAAACCAAAGTGAAACCATGACACGGTCAGAAAACAGATTTTTGAAAATTCATGAAACTTGGCAAAAACACAAAAGACATCATTACACACATTTTCAGCATTGGTAGGACTGACTCCGCCCAACAGGAAGTCGGCCATTTTGAAATATCTGCATTTTACACACATTTTTTGTGTACATTGTCAAACTACTCCTAGCAAATTTGTTGAATTCTCTTGGTATTTGGTAAAAATAAACATTGAACATATCTGATGATAAATTGTGAAGGAATAGTCGATATCTCAAACGAGGACGAAATGGCAGATGGTTGAATTTGTGAGATGCCACATCAAAACAGGAGGTCAAAACCTAGGTAATGCCAGGTGTTTTGAGGAGGTTATAACAGAGAAAAACTCACAAAATTTGACCGGCCTGCTTATCTAAGGCTGTGGTTTGATGTAGAATTAGAATTTCAAATACATGTATTTTAACAGCGCTAAAGCGCCACCTGTATTTTAAATGGATATTTCACGTGTTTAACAGGATAGAAAACTCTTGAAAATTGGCACACTCAATAAGACCTTAAAATTACTTCTACCGGTTTCTCGGTTTGGCCCGGTACGATTTGCGCTGTTGTGCGAGGGCCCTACGTCCCCCTGTGACAGGGGGACAACTTGTTATTATTATTATTAGGGCCCGAGCACCGAAGGCGCAGGCGAAGCCTGCACCGGAGGTGCAAAGCCCTATTGTTTTTGGTCCGTTTATTATTATTATTATTATTATTATTATTACGCTTCTTGACCCTTTCGCTCATTTTTGAGGCATTTCTGATATGGTAAAACTCACGTATTTTGGCACAGGCCTCAAACTTGGTGAAAATGTAAAAGTTCCATAGAGCATTGACATGGGCGTGGTTCAGGAGCTCCATAGCGCCCCCAAACGTCGGCATTGGCTGGGATGAAGTTTGTCCAATGTGCACCAACTTTGGTACGCTCATTGACCTCCTCATAAAGAACAAGAATCACTTGGTTTTATTTGACTCCGCCCAACAGGAAGTCGGCCATTTTGACAGGAAGTTGCAAAATAAAAAGTTTCCCGCTGGGTTTCGGAGTGGTTAGGATGTTTGAAAACTCCTAAAATTTTACAGAGTTATTTGGCTTAGGCCAAACTTTCACCGTAAATTAAAATTTTGTATATTCGTGTTTCATCAGCTCTCTAGCGCCACCTATTTCGTATGACATTTTTGGAAAGCGCTCAGCCTCTTGATAATTGGCAGATTCAATAAGGCCTCGAAGTGACTTAGATATATATTGTCATTTTTGTGGTGTGTAGCTAGATGACTCTACAGCGCCCCCTATTTGGTTCGGCTAATAAATTAGCCGTGGCCTTCTCAAAAATTCTCAGATATTCTCGATTTTTGACAGAAACATAGACAATATGATTCTGCACATATTAGCAATCGGAATGCATTAGCTCCGCCCAACAGGAAGTCGGCCATTTTGGAATTTGTGGAATTTTTACATATTTTTCACAAACTCATTCGAACTCCTCCTAGAGTCTTTGTCAGATTACCTCTAAATTGTCAGTGGATAGTCCCCAGACATACATGGTGATAAATTGCGAAGGAATAGTCGATAGCTGAAACGATGACGTAATGGCAGGCAATTAATTTAATGGAGACGCAACACTAGACCAAAGTGAAACCATGACACAGTCATAAAACAGATTATTGAAAAATCATGAAACTTGGTAAAAACACAAGAGACATCATAAGACACGTTTTTAGTATTGGAATGATTGACTCCGCCCAACAGGAAGTCGGCCATTTTGAAATATGTGCATTTTACACACATTTTTTGCATACTTTGTCGAACTCCTCCTAGGGAATTTGTTGAATACTCTTGATATTTGTCAGTAATAAACTACTAACACACCTGATGATAAATTGCGAAGGAATAGTCGATATCTTAAACGAGGACGAAATGGCGGACAGTTGAATTGCTTGAGATGCCCCGTTAAAACAGGAAGTGAATACATTCTGGTGTTGGTAGGTGTTTGAGGAGGTTTAAAAGGATGAAAACTCTCAAAAATTTACAGGCCTGCTTGATTTAAGCAGTACTTTGATCTGAAATTAAAATTTCATATATACGTATTTCATTGGCTCTATAGCGCAACCTAGGTTTCAATGCATATTTGACATTACGGGAATGCTCAAAACCTCTTGAAAATTGACAGATTGCATAAGACCTAAAAACACTTTACAAATATTTTGACAATTTTTTCATGTATAGCTAGCAGACTCTACAGCGCCCCCTAATTGGTTCGTTTAATAAATTAGCTGTGGATGTGTCAAAATTTGTCTAATCTTCTCAAATTTTGGTAGGATCGTAGATAGTATGACCCTGCACATATTTGCAATTGGCTTGTATTAGCTCCGCCCCACAGGAAGTCGGCCATATTGGAATTTGTAATATTTTTACACATTTTTCACAAACTCATTTAAACTGCTCCTAAAGTCTTTGTCAGATTACCTCTTATTTCGCTGTAAATGAACAACAGACATATTTGATGATAATTTCCAAAGGATTAGTTGATCGGTAAAACGGTGACCCAATGGCGAGCAATTGAGTCACTAGAGACGCAACACTAAACCAAAGTGAAACCATGACACGGTCAGAAAACAGATTATTGAAAATTCATGAAACTTGGCAAAAACACAAAAGACATCATTACACACATTTTCAGCATTGGTAGGACTGACTCCGCCCAACAGGAAGTCGGCCATTTTGAAATATCTGCATTTTACACACATTTTTTGTGTACATTGTCAAACTACTCCTAGCAAATTTGATGAATTCTCTTGGTATTTGGTAAAAATAAACATTGAACATATCTGATGATAAATTGTGAAGGAATAGTCGATATCTCAAACGAGGACGAAATGGCAGATGGTTGAATTTTTGAGATCCCACATCAAAACAGGAGGTGAAAACCTAGGTAATGCCAGGTGTTTTGAGGAGGTTATAACGGAGAAAAACTCACAAAATTTGACCGGCCTGCTTACCTAAGGCTGTTGTTTGATGTAGAATTAGAATTTCAAATACATGTATTTTAACAGCGCCATAGCGCCACCTGTATTTTAAATGGATATTTCACATGTTTAACAGGATAGAAAACTCTTGAAAATTGGCACACTCAATAAGACCTCAAAATTACTTTTACCGGTTTCTCGGTTTGGCCCGGTACGATTTGCGCTGTTGTGCGAGGGCCCTACGTCCCCCTGTGACAGGGGGACAACTCGTTATTATTATTATTATTATTACGCTTCTTGACCCTTTCGCTCATTTTTGAGGCATTTCTGATATGGGAAAACTCACGTATTTTGGCACAGGCCTCAAACTTGGTGAAAATGTAAAAGTTCCATAGAGCATTGACATGGGCGTGGTTCAGGAGCTCCATAGCGCCCCCAAACGTCGGCATTGGCTGGGATGAAGTTTGTCCAATGTGCACCAACTTTGGTACACTCATTGACCTCTTCATAAAGAACAAGAATCACTTGGTTTTATTTGACTCCGCCCAACAGGAAGTCGGCCATTTTGACAGGAAGTTGCAAAATAAAAAGTTTCCCGCTGGGTTTCGGAGTGGTTAGGATGTTTGAAAACTCCTAAAATTTTACAGAGCTATTTGGCTTAGGCCAAACTTTCACCGTAAATTAAAATTTTGTATATTCGTGTTTCATCAGCTCTCTAGCGCCACCTATTTCGTATGACATTTTTGGAAAGCGCTCAGCCTCTTGATAATTGGCAGATTCAATAAGGCCTCGAAGTGACTTAGATATTTATTGTCATTTTTGTCGTGTGTAGCTAGATGACTCTACAGCGCCCCCTATTTGGTTCGGCTAATAAATTAGCCGTGGCCTTCTCAAAAATTCTCAGATATTCTCGATTTTTGACAGAAACATAGACAATATGATTCTGCACATATTAGCAATTGGAATGCATTAGCTCCGCCCAACAGGAAGTCGGCCATTTTGGAATTTGTGGAATTTTGACATATTTTTCACAAACTCATTCGAACTCCTCCTAGAGTCTTTGTCAGATTACCTCTAAATTGTCAGTGGATAGTCCCCAGACATACATGGTGATAAATTGCGAAGGAATAGTCGATAGCTGAAACGATGACGTAATGGCAGGCAATTAATTTAATGGAGACGCAACACTAGACCAAAGTGAAACCATGACACAATCATAAAACAGATTATTGAAAAATCATGAAACTTGGTAAAAACACAAGAGACATCATAAGACACGTTTTTAGTATTGGAATGATTGACTCCGCCCAACAGGAAGTCGGCCATTTTGAAATATGTGCATTTTACACACATTTTTTGCATACTTTGTCGAACTCCTCCTAGGGAATTTGTTGAATACTCTTGATATTTGTCAGTAATAAACTACTAACACACCTGATGATAAATTGCGAAGGAATAGTCGATATCTTAAACGAGGACGAAATGGCGGACAGTTGAATTTCTTGAGATGCCCCGTTAAAACAGGAAGTGAATACATTCTGGTGTTGGTAGGTGTTTGAGGAGGTTAAAAAGGATGAAAACTCTCAAAAATTTACAGGCCTGCTTGATTTAAGCAGTACTTTGATCTGAAATTAAAATTTCATATATACGTATTTCATTGGCTCTATAGCGCCACCTAGGTTTCAATGCATATTTGACATTACGGGAATGCTCAAAACCTCTTGAAAATTGACAGATTGCATTAGACCTAAAAACACTTTACAAATATTTTGACAATTTTTTCATGTATAGCTAGCGGACTCTACAGCGCCCCCTAATTGGTTCGTTTAATAAATTAGCTGTGGATGTGTCAAAATTTGTCTAATCTTCTCAAATTTTGGTAGGATCGTAGATAGTATGACCCTGCACATATTTGCAATTGGCTTGTATTAGCTCCGCCCCACAGGAAGTCGGCCATATTGGAATTTGTAATATTTTTACACATTTTTCACAAACTCATTTAAACTGCTCCTAAAGTCTT